>NW_017295598.1:420266-432488 GCF_001594075.2 Trachymyrmex cornetzi
TTTAAAAAAACCATCGTGACCCCTGAATGACCTTCAAAATGACCTTCCAAGGATTTTTCAAGGTCAGTACCATACTTCCCCCGTGTAACCCTAAACTTTTCATACGAAACATTTTTCTCTATCCCTACTAGTTTTCGAGATATTTGACTGGATCACTTCAGATGGTCCACCCTGTATATACTACGTATGTAGTTCCCAGAAACGGGCACCGAAATAATTTTTCGGTCTTGGAAACGCTAACTCTACTAAATTACTGCAGTAATATCACGAGTTAAATTGACTAACAATTTAACAATTATTTGATGCTTATTCGCATCTTCGAAACGATCTTAATAATGTTGAATAACATTAAAATCTGTAAATAATTAATTCTTATTGCGAAAAATATATTACCCGGCTGAGGTAATAATCAAATATTTGTTAAATTGTTAGTCAATTTAACTCGTGATATTACTGCGGTTATTTAGTAGAGTGTCTGTTTGCAGATTAAGACTGTTTTTTTTTGCTTTTTAATATTTAACATTTCAGAAATTAAGTATTTATTATAACATGGCTTTCCATCTAGTATCTGGATGTTATTCCAGTCAAAATCACGTGTCGTCTGCAGTCTATGTTCGGTGATCACAAAACACGGAGGGCCTTCACAAAGCGTATACATCGATTATAAACAAAATTTGACATTGTTCTTATCTAGTCGTTTTGTCAATCTATTAATTGCCTCTCAGATAGTGATAGTCAGCCTTACCATTAACATATCTACGCTTTCAAAAATTTTTTTCAGGAAGATTCGATCATCTGTACTGATTATCAAGTTTTAATATAGTGACCGTGTATTACGTATTATTACTATGTGACTGATATAGGGTAAAATCAGGGATTATGGCATAGGCTACTAATATGGAATTAGTGGCTTATTTTTCAAACACATTGAAATCTGGCGGCAATCGCTGAAAGTTATTGCAACTGTTACCAAACATGTAACATAACAAGCAATGAACTCGGTCCGACCAACCGTTTTGCTACAATTAACATTTATTCATTTTCGTTACGTCAGAAGATCCGGTAGCTTTTTCTAAAAAGTGTTCTCACAAACCGAAGGTAAGTTTTTTTGATGCTTATATTGCGCAGATGCTTTTAATAATATTGCATGAACAATATTATGTAGATTAATTGCTATTTCAAACTTGTTAATTGCTACGGAAAGACTTAATTTGTCATATGACGACATGCAGGTAATATGGAATACATCGAGGGTAGAGAATATGGAATAGATTCCATGCATGTTAGCAACTTATTCGTGATCAGATTAGATTAGGTTAGATTACAGCATGTATTCTATATCAGCTTATTTGCGATTTTGTATTTGTCCATACGTAATAACGTTCGTAATGATACTTTTATATTTTCTGTGTTATTGTACAATAAAAATTGAACAGTTTTCTATTTTTCTTGATCAGTTTATATAAATAAATAAATTTGGACTTCATTTATTGTGTTATTTATTACTGTGGTCAAAATTTTATCGGTATTCCTTATTATATCCCATTTTTAAACCCCCCCCCCATTTTCTCACTTTTGACTTTTTTGTTAATATTGACGTTGGACTTAAATTTTGGTGACTTTTATTTATTAGATGTTGCAGCTAACATATTCCTCAAGAGTTGTGTATAAATTTAAAGTCTTCATATGCATATATATTGGAGCAATATTAATATAAAAAAAGCTATTCCATAATCCCTGCATTTACCCTACTACTTCTTATATTTTGTACGATTTTATGATGAATTTGACGAAGTATTTCATCTTAATAAGGAATGATAACTGCGATCACGTTGGTGAGTGTTTTATTGAGATGATGTTTTTGCTTGATTTTTACAGAATTTTAAAAGTAGATAACATTTTAACAGATTTTTGTTTTATTCAGATTTTAGTTTTATTTTTAATTTTTATTTATTGGTTAACAAATATGTTTCTTTAAATTAGAATGTCATGAAATTCCAAACAATCGGTCAGTACATCGCTTGCAAGTAATTCATGGTCTCCGTGAGGCATTCATCAATATCGTTATATAAATTGGATAACTTTCATCACGATTTTTCTATATGGCGATGAAAATAAATTTTAAGGTTGTGAATTTTGTTTTATCTGAGGATGGCTCAATCCAAGAGCCGAAACATGTAATGTGTTTTACAATGTGTTATTTATAGAATTTTTTTCATACATTTTATATATCATATTTTAGTTCTTGCATTTATAATTAATTCGTTTAATAACGTTCTCTTATGTATGCCCTATACTTCTTTTATATAACACATGGTGTTATTAGTTATTATTGAGTGTAAAATTATCACACATTGATGTTATGTTACTTTGAGTGTGTTGTCCACTGAAAGTTGTTGAAAACATAAAAAAAATATAAATTTTTTAATTTTTGCAGTAATATTTATTTATTTCTTATAAATTGTAAAAGGAATTAATGTTACAAAAACTTGAATTTTTCTGAAATCTTTCTAATATCCTTTTCAAATATTTCATACAATGTTTATTCTATATACATATTTAATATATTTAGCACAAAATAGATTTATCTATGTTTGCATTATTTTCTTAATTAACTGTCTCCAAAGTTTGTTCTAGTGCAAGAGTTAAACTCATAATATTCTTGAAAGAACACCACGCTACTTGGGTAGCACGCAATTGTGGGGATTCGCGGGATGACGGGAATAATGAGGCAGAAATCATTTAAACAAATGCCGGTTATTATCGGCGAAAGTTCCGACTTCCTTCCTTCCTCAACGACATTTCTGTCTTCTAGTCTTCGCCACGGGCAACGACTGCTCTCCGCCGAACTTCAGCAACTTTCCGAACATTGCGCAACCCTGCGACTGGAGGTGGAGGTGGGCCGCCACCGCCGCGCCGCCGCCGCCGCCGCCGCTTTAACCGCAACTTCGTTCGCCTTCGTGTATCTGCGACGCGAAATCCATTATAATGCGCGGTAACTTTGTACTACGAACGAGTTCGGGAACGTCGTCGCTCCGTTTTGCTTGTTTCCGTTGCCGCGACTCAGTTCTTCCGAACGGCAGGACGAGAGGTGTAGAGGAGCTGCCCCAGGGTTGCAGAAGAGTTGTTCTAGAGTTGTGGAATTTGCTTCAGGATTTCGGAAGGATTGTAAAGGAGTTGGTCTAGGATTGCCAAAGAGTTACTTTAAGGTTTCACAGAACCGCGCATAAAGGGAACCTCTAAGAGAGTTGCAAAAAAGATGTGCTAAGATTTTCCCAAGAGTTGTATGGAAGCATTAATTACACAAAAGCATTTATTTTCATACTTATTGTCAGATATTAAAATTAAATTGTGAATTTCAGAAATTTTTACTTCTTCTTTATCTTTTTTAAGAAGCTTGAAATTTGCTAAAGTTGTTGATGCAGCATTTGAAAGTTCGAGTATTTAAGTATTTTCCATGAATCTTAATGTAGGTACGTTGCTGATAAGCAAGAATTTAACGCAAAAAGAAGTTCAGAAGACATCCGCGACTCACTTCCGTAAACAGACTCGATCATCCTCAGATCCTCTCTTTGGGATTTCAGATGAAGACCGTTCTAGATTTCCGTGGCCATATATAAATCTGATATCCTCCTTTTAGTTCATTCCTATACGAATCGTCACATGCGATAGTCCGGGATCATAATGGCTCTTATATCGAGGTCATTGAATTTTTGTACTATACCATTTCGTATAAACGCAAGAAAGCGGGATTATTTGGAAGACATCTGCGATGTAACCTGAATACGCGCCTTGTGAATGTAAGATGGCGTTCAATCCGACGATTTATCGGTGTGTGGCTCGGACGCAAGCACGGACGATGCTCATAAAATTTTGTAGGATTCGTCCTCGTAAACGTGAGTTTCTCCCGTCCAGTTGGAAGACGATTCCAAGTTAAACGTTGATCCGTTCTATTCCACTACAGTAAATATTACTGCCCTGCACCGCATCAATAATATAGCATCCTTTTCTTAAACTCCTACTCAATTATATTGCCTCTTAAAGAAAGAGTCTTTTTTCGTACATTGTTTATTATTCTAGCAAATACTAACCATATAACAGTAACGTTAATTCTTACAATTTTTCTCTCGACAATATAACGGTAATATAACACATTATATTACTGTTATGTGCTTGTTGAGTGGGAAATTATAACGACAGTTAGATTACTGTTATGGTTGCTGCGTTTGCTACTTTATGTCACTTTTTTCTTATTATACATTTATTTATGAATTTTACTTACAAAATTGTTGGCTTAGTTTTTATAATTTGATTTGTGATTTTATTAAATGATCTTTTTACAAATATAATTCCTAAAGAGTTTAAGTTTGAAGAATCTGGGATGATCCAAGATTTCGGATCTTTAAATCTGATAGCTCAGAATCCCAAAGTCTCGGAAGTCTTTAATTAAAGAACGTAATTCAAACCTGGAAACGTCTAATTGTTTAATACTCAGTCGGCCATTAAACTTTTTCCTCGAATGAATGGCGGAACGTGATATCGGAGATTCGAGAGACGGATCGACGACGATGGTGCGATGTAAGTGGAAAGCCCGGGAATTAGTGGGGCAATTACTCGCTAGCTTGGTAATTAAAACGACCGCTGTCGCCGATTAACACTCGTCTTATGTACATTTGCTTTCTAATAACCGTTAAGTTCTCCTCTTCACAATTGCCGCATTGTTACCACTATTGCTATATATCCGTCACTCGACAACAGTACCGTCCAGCGGCTTGTAGAGATGACTAAAGTTTGGTAGGTAGTGTATATGATTGACACACATGTGTATGGTGGAGATTAAAAGCTTAAAAGGGCTTCGCTAGAGCAATTACATTTTTGTGGCTTCTCAATTTTGTTCCCACAGGGCTTTATTATCTCCTTGCTAAAATTTTGTGGAATTAATTAATGTTAATAGTACTTTTAAATCTTGTTAATACGGTCTTTAATGACAGTTAAAAAATCAAATCCATTTTAAAAACTTAAAATTAATTTTATAAGTGTATATATTTAGTAAAAATGTTTTGAATAAATTATTAAACATTTTAAAAATAATTTTTAGTTTTATGTACTGTTACCACGAGTCTGTAAGAGCCAAAAAATAATTGTAAGTATATTTAAAATTATAAAAGACAAATAATCATTAAGGATTTGTAATAGAATTTCTAATCAATCATTAAAAAAAAATTCAAGTGATAGCTCTAAAAGTTCGATTTTAAATGAAATAGTGACTGACTCAATGGCGTCTCCTCAAGTATCCTTTCTCTGTGGCAGCAAAAATGACAGGTACTATAGTATCTTTCTTTTTTCCAAACGTAAAATCACAGTCACGTAACGTCATGTCTCGGTGCTCGGGTTTTACGAGTGAAGTAAACGACGTAGATTCTTCGAGGAGAAACTTAGAAGTCCCGTAGAAGCTGCAATGCTCTTCGGCTTCGGTTGCTAGCAAAATCGTAAAGACTCGAAGCTGCTTGCCACCTTCGAAGAAGATGTCCTTGTCTTCGTCCTCGTCCTAGAGTTCATCTTTTCAAGGTAGCCGGTGAAGCGACCGTAATTCGAGTTAATGGCCGTCGAAGAAGAAAAGGTCCGGTGGTCTGATCTCCGCTTGAAATATTGCTTTCAACCTCCTCCTCTCTTCCACCAATGACTTTCGTCTCTTCCCTCTCTTGTCCCATTCGTGCGTCTCTTCTTCGTCCTTTCTTCTCTAGTTTCGCGACAGCAGAAACGAGCTAGAGGGCCTGATTAATAGTCCTTTCTACCAAACTTGGGAGGAATCAATGGTCGACGATGACAAGGCCGTTTATTGCCTTACATTGGGGAATCGACTAAGAAGAGACTAGATTGAAGGGAACTAAGAAAAGAGTGGCCAACGACAATTGGACGTCGAAAAAAACTTAATTCAGTCCTAATTTGACTAATTCGAGCGTATGAGAATTCGTTTGTTACATGATAAATATGTTTGACCAAAATAGAGCTACTCTGTGGTATCTTTTATCACATAATACCTATACTTTTATCTAAATTTTATATTTCAAATACTTCATCATTTTGTAATTCACTGATTCCATCCTTTTAATTAAATAAAAGAGGTCTCTTTTCGTTATAGAAAAACGTGGCGGAAAATATTAGAGAAAAGGCCCCTATTATGAGATACCAAGTTCATTTTGAGTAAATGCTAAAAGTCTATGGGCAGAATTTAAAAAAATAATAAGTCATTTTAAAGAGGGAATTTAATAAGCTTTAAGATAACGTTATATAAAATTTAATTCAAATTCCATTTTTTTTGAAAATTAAAGAAATGTAAAAAGTGAGCAAGTCGCAAAGTCAAAAAATTGTGCTCTTAATATGAGATGCCTCGAGAAATTGATAGTAAAACGCAAAGTATATCAGTATTGCAATTAAAAAACTTTATTTAGTGTTTCTAAAATACAAACAAACACAGCCAGCGTGCGCGAAAAATGAGCATGCGATAGATTATACCCAGAACTCGTTTTTAGGTATAATAGTTGGAATCAAGCATCGCAGAAATAGGCATTCGATGTTCATTCCGGCTGTTTATTGTAAAATGACATTTATACTTAGCAACGATTTTCACTATAGGTAACATAGGAGCATGCATGGATTATTTTATATTAGAAATACTCTGGGTATCTCATATTACGATTTCCACGCCTTCTGGTTTTACGATTCAAATCCAACTTCTGTAATTAAACAATTCAATATATCCCGTATTTTTCTATTAGTATGACCTTACTCTATCACTACATGAAGAATTTATTGCCAAATATTTATTTATTAAATAATAAATAAGGTTTAAAGGCTCCTCTCAATGAAACTTGAAGATATCCAAATTCTAAAATCTTTTTTTACAATAACTACAGACATGATCTAATAATGAATTTTCTACTAAATAGTTTTCAATTCAAGAACAATACATTCATGGTGGAACCAATATATAGCGTTCATTAGTTTAGCAGAAACGCCGCTATCTCTATCTATAATAGAGGGCTTTCCTCTACTGGTTCAACGGATATGACTTAATTACTGTTATGATATAAAACAATTCTATGTAATTTTTTCAAATTAATTGTTTCTTTTTATTATATACTTTGCCAGTCAAGAATCGCTCTCTACTCTTTCTTCCTCTTTCTCTCTCTCTCTCTCTCTTTCATCAAATCTATATCAAATATTTGGAACGCTAATATTTGAAAGGTATCTCTTTGTGTTGAGTCATAAATCGTTAATCCTAGGTCAATTGTAATCAAAGAAAAAAACGTAAGATCTCGAAAGGGAATAGACTTTGCGTTAATCGTCACTTTATTGTCATCCCAGAACGATTCTTTCTGTAACTCCATTATCGACGCCTCTCTAATCACATTGTGCTACCAATAAAAGAGCCATGAGGGTTGAAAGGTGCACCGTGATGGAAACGTCCCGCAGTTTCTCTTTCCTTTTTAATTCTTTCCTACCTTTTTCACCCTCAATATAATGAAAATTACTCTGGTGCTAATGCGTGGGAGATAATTTTAATTCATCACATTTTGATTTGACAGAAACAGATTTATAATGTAGGAGATTCAACTCAACGACAGAATGATTGAGTCCTTGAAAGGTCTGAAATCTTCTTGATGTTACAAATTTAATTTAAATTCATTTAAATAGTTCAAGAATTTAGATTATTCTTTTAAAGAGAGACAAAATAATATTAATTTTTATATTCTTAATTCTGAGATGAATTTATTGTGGATTAAGTAAATTAATAAATTGGATAACTTACACGTGTATATATATATGTATATTGTGTATATATATATATATATAAAATTTATTATTAATCGTTACAAATAAAATATAGCATTTATTCCAAAAAAAAATACCTAATTTGTATAAAGAAAATCCAGAAAAGGAAGTATATTCATGTGAGTAATGGGAAAAAAATAAAATAATATAATTTATTTGGCCCAGATGCAAATAAAGAATTGCAAATGAATGCCTGCGAAATTAGAATGGACGAAACTGAATTTTTTTTCATGATATTAAGGTGAAAATTCTCCGCAGAGAGCCAATAAGCTCGAAGTAGGCGGGAATAAATTCGGTGGCGCAGACAGGAAGCAGAGGAACAAACACGGCCATAGCAGCCATAAACTGTTAACAAGCGTTCTACCGGTAACGCTGAAAATTTCACGTAACAGGCGCGACCGTCGTCCTTATTTCCCCCGCGTCCTACCGTTGCAGACTGGGAATGTTTCATTTATAAAATCCACATTCTTTTACGCTCGCTATAAATGCGTAAAGCGCCACTTGTCTTTCTTTGCACTCATGGCGAAATTTATGCGACCATGCTTGCCCGCATCGGACTCTATATTCGTACTTAATAGTCGCCCGTTATATTTTCACGAGGCAACGCGACTGTCTCGTATTTTATATTCTGGATTATGCCGAACCCTTCAGCGCGTGGCGAGAATCATCCCTTGGGGCTCCTTTCCCCAGAAAAATTTCTATTCCCCCCAAAATAATTAATGTATAATGTCATGAAGATTAGAATTCGAGAAAATTTATGCAAAGAATACGATTTTTAGAATTCTGTATAGCTCTTTAAATTTGTTCGACTTCTAATCTTCACGACGAGAAACGTACAGTAATTATTTTTCGGGGAATATGGAGACTTTTCAATTTATCTCGCCGATTTTTTTAATTATATGACATCATAATATTTAGAAGATAAATAATAAGTTAGAGAGACATTCAGAAGTACTTGAACTTACAAAATTCGTGAAAGCAATGACCCAGCGATATACTTGGTAATGGCGGATAGTTGTTATCACGGATCTAAATTGGGTCGTCGAAAGTATAAAATATGTTCCCTGGAAAATGTTCGAGATGATAAGAAGAAAGGGATGGCCGAAAGTGGGTCGTCGAGGAAGAAAGATACACAGACATCGAAGAAACTAATGGGTTATGGTGCGATTAGGTACAATTAGCTGCGTAATCGTAGTCGCGACTGGAAACTCTCCTTCGTTTGCGCTCATACCGTAGTCATCGTGTTATTTTATCTCGCTCCGGTTAACGAGATAAGAAAGTTTTCCAAAGATTATCAAACTTATTCTTGCCATTAAATTGCATGCACGGACCGAATAACGGTATAAATTTCACTTCCTCCTTTTCTCTTCAAATGCAATTATATATTAGAATTTTGACTGATAAATAGACTGATATATAAACTGATTTTATGTTACTTTTCAAATATTAAAGAGAGAGTGCAAGAACATATTAAAAGAAATAAAACTTTATCTTAAACAAAAAACCTGAGAGAACTTGTATCGCAAGAACCATTTATTCTGTGATTCAATATATTTTCCTTTGGTACTTTTGACATCTCCTAAAATGTAAAGAGAAATCATTTTCACAGTAAAACAGCGTGTCCTATTTTTAAATCGAAAATTTAGCCAGTAGTCGCTTTCAGATGATATATTCGGGGATTACACGAGGGCTGAAGGAGATGCCCTGGTTTGCGGCAAAAAGATTTACAGAAATAACATCTTCTCCAGATTCTAATTTTTCTTATCATTTATAAAATGGCAATCTATTTGAAAACGAGGAATGGGTTTATTATTTATAATTTAAATCCTTTTATTAAATTATTAATGTATACATTCGTCATGGTTAAAATAGCCATATCAACTTTGGATTTAAAAAGTTATTTAGTGCAAAATATATTAATAAAAATATTTTATATTTGATACTGTAATATTAATACAAAAGTAATATTTTGAATTTTTAAATTAAAGATGAGTAGAGATATATTTATCTCTCTCTTTTATGATTCATACGTTGTAGTATCACAAATTATTTATTGTACATTTATATTTTCCTGTATTATTAAATATTTTTTCCTTTTTTCATCATCCAACTTTTTTTTATTATTTACAAGTTATTTTATAAATCTGGAAAAAAATATTCAATTCTAAGACTGACTCTGAGATGGACTTCTCGAGAAAGTTATCTTGTCAGTATCGCAAGTTTATATCCGTTCACCGGAAAAAGCGGCACGATGTACAAAGCGGTTTACGGTCCGGCAAGAGTGTCGGTGTGTTTCCACCCCATTTTCAACTTCATCCGAGACCGGATTATCGCCCAAGCTATACGACATTACGCTGTGAAGTAGTATTTTTGCGGGCGTGTAACCTGGGCCTCCAAAAATCCCAAGCTCGTTGTCGGGGTAATTCTATTATTATAGTCGGCTGGAGGATGTTAATCCTTCCATTTTGTGTCTTCTGAAAAGGAATGGCGACTACCCCGTAATTTCACTGACGTCCTGCCGAGTAGCCGAGCTATTATCTAGGTTATTCTAATAGTACTGCATGCAGTGCCCAGAGTGTTGCAAAACTATCGTATTACTCCAGTAATGTTACAATAAATCAAGTATTTTGTACTTTCAGGATAAAGACGAAATTGGAAGACATTAATGGCAAAAGTAAATATTAATTTGACGTAATAGCAAACATAAAACATTCTTCTCTTTATTCCTGATTATGTGTACAAAATATGAAATAATAATAATTCATTTTTAAAATTATGTGAAATAACAAATTAAAAATCAGTATATATTGTAATATTGCAATAAAATTATTACTAAAAATATATTGTTAAATATCACAGAAATAACGATAACCTAATCGTCGGAGTTAAATAATATTTTATTACATTTAACTTCCATGTGTGTGCTAAAATATAAATTAATATATCTATATGGTTGAGTTGTTTATTTTCAATATGAACGACGTTCATATTAATGTATTTAATAAATAATAAACTAAATTTGAGTGAAATTTAATACATATTTTAAATTGTTTAATTCTGTTGTTTTAGTTACATTGACGACGTGTGTGTGTGTGTGTGTGTGTGTGTGTGTGTATTGAGCAGGAGCAGTGGCGACCCACAGAAATGATTAACAATAATTCAAATTGGGTATAATGTTATGAATTTAATAGTGTATTAAGGAAATTATGTAAATGCTAACTAATTCATCATTTAAGAGTGCATTACGGACACAAGATAGATCGATGTTATAATGCCTAATCTCAATTTCCGGCATCCATATTTTACCCGCGGATTATTCTAGTTGTATATGAAAATGATAAGTGAGGGATCACAAATTCGGTGGCAAATGTAATAATAATTCATCATGGAGCAAAAAGTGGAACAGCCGAATCGCATGAATCTTCGAATGTTATTTGCGCGGGGGAGGAAGCGATTACGCCGGGCGGAAATGGTGGATACCACGTGATTCTCGGCGTGCCGCATCGAAACAGGCGTCGGACAATAAAGTCGGAAGCGCAGTTTGCTTGAAACCAATCGCGTGTAGCGGCGTCGCGTCGCGTCGCGATGCGTCGTAACGACACGACGTGCGCCCGCGCGCGCACGCGTTCGAATAACAACAATGCAACAAAACCGGCATGATCCAGAGTGCCGTAATTCGGGATTTATACGCCGATGCTTACCCGAGCGCCGGCGCCGCCGCCGCCGCCGCCGCCGCCGCGTTGTTTCGTACCGGCCATCGTTAAAAACCGCAATGGCCGCCGGTGCGTGCACCCGCATCTGCATGAACGGACGTATCGTACGCGCGAATTCTACCGTGCTAATCAGAATAACGATCGATAGCGCTGCCCGCAGCTCCGCCGGAGTCGATATCTACCTGCAATATGTCGAAGCGAATCAAGCATGACACAATTTGATTTTTATTCAATACTAAAGCGAAACTAGCCGAGCAAGATTGGGAAAGATCGAACAAACTGGATTCGCGCAAATTAAAAACTTGTTGTCTTTTACTTATTGATAAATGCGACGTTAAACAACACGATGTTTCATATCGGAAAGTTACCAAGGTAATAAATATTACAATCGCATTAGACTGTTCACCGGAAAGTTCAGAAAAATTGGAAGCCCAGTTAAAATCATAAAAAATGGCTTTATTTTGTGTGTTGTGTGGGTAAGAGAGAGCTGCCTTCTATTCTAATAATTTAAACTTTAAATCATTATGCTATTTTGCGCGAGATTGCATAAACATAAATAGCATAATGGTTTAAACGCAATAAATTGGGTATGTGAAGTTAGCACCCCAACTATAGTACTCAGGAGTTCTGAATAGAGTTCCCGGTTCTTTTTGACGAGACAAAGAGTTCTATA
>NW_017295598.1:435204-479998 GCF_001594075.2 Trachymyrmex cornetzi
TTGTCTCGTCAAAAAGAAACGGGAACTCTATTCAGAACTCCTGAGTACTATAGTTGGGGTGCTAACTTCACATACCCCAATAAATTGTTTTCTTACCGTTTTCAATATTTTTCTAGTTTCTCGAATAAATTACATTTCGTTTAAAAGTAAACATTTATAATGTATTTTAATAATTTTGATTAATTCAATCATTTTGCCGTTTTCTCTCACATTCGATTGTACTCGTTAATTTGTTAGTAATATATAACAATATTGATAAAGGACAAAACTAGCAAGTAGTAAGACCTACGTAAGCTCAGCCTGAAAGACCTATTGTGCACCGAGTATATACCGTCTATTAGCAATGGAAACAAGTATTTCGCGAATGTCCAGTGGTTCTCAAAGTCAATACGATATATTCAGCCTGGGTATCGCTAAGCAACTCCATAAATTCAAGACTTAAACTCGCCATTGATCGCACGTGTAGCGCTCGACTTCCCACATCGTGCTTAAACTATTACGTAGTTATCTTGGAAACTACGTTCATATCCGGTGTTTGCTGCTGAGGTTACATTCGGTTACTTCGGAGCTATAGATTCGTAGAGTGTGTCATCTATACGTTCCGGAAACTAGCAAAGATGAATTCGAGATTTCCAAGTCCTAAAGATCAGCTTAAAGTTGAAGCTTTCCTGACTCCTCGCGTTAAAGAAGAATCCTAGAATTTATCAATCATGGGATACAAAGTTCTAACTATTTCGGAAGCTAAAAGACTTAAGGATTTAGATGTGACAGTTTTCATAACTGTCAAAGTCGGAAATCTCGATGACTGACAAGGGAATCTTCGGAATTATCCCTCACGTACTTTGAACTTTAAATATTTTGTACAACACCGAAAAAAATGTTTGACCAATTTTTTAAAATTTATCCATATAGATTTAGGAGTCGAAACAACCCTTGTGGTTAGGAGTAAATAAAGAAATTTGACACTTTCGAAAAATGCGAATACACTATTGCGCACTGCCGAGAATATAAAATATCATACAATTTTTGTATAAAATATTTTTTCATATATCTCATAGTTTCAAAGATATTTTCTAAAAATAAAAAAAATCTGTTATTTTTAAGAGATCGGTTCAACCCCTAAACCTCTTGATACAAGCAAATAAAAAAAAAATGTACGTCTAATATTTTTTTATACTCTACAAATATCTAAAAGCCACTCAAATCCGGTGAGGAACAGTTTTGACGATTTCCTCGTGAGTAATATTCCAAAGTGTTAAGAATTCGACAAGAGTTCAATTATGGTGGTTTAGAAGAAAATCTTAACGTTTTAGGGATGGTTGCAGATGCAGTTGTCGAACGCAACAACGAAACTGCAGACCGACAGTTGAAGTCGGCTCGTGATTTCTGTTATTTCGCTGACGCGGCCCATCTATTCGTTTCGGCCGGACGCGAACAATGAATTATCAATTTTCTGTCAGCGTCATCAATTATCGTATAGGACGACGGCCGAGCGGTCGCGCGGTTTTTCTTCCGAAATGATCGCATCCCGCTCATCGTATCGCGATCGTTCATTAATTAAACCACCGACCAATCAATCCATACCGGACACGTCGACGGAAGCCTGACACGTGAAACGTAAAACGTGTGCAATAATTTTTGCTACGAATTTCATGCATACATTTTATCATAAGGCTGCTAAAAATTTTTTTCTCTCGCTGTTGAATATCCTCAAAATTTATATGTAACATTGATTTACAAAGGTTTCTGTTTCTCAACGTCTTAATGATAATTCTTATGTATTTTTAGCTGTTGAAAAAAATATAAGGTTAAAAAGAAGAGACAGGGAGAGAGAAAGAGAGCTTCGTCACATTCAGGTTCTGATACATTAAGAATTTTGAAATCATTTTTGAAAAGACTTTACAAATCTAAACAATTTACAATTTATTTTTTTTATTTTACGGAAAAACACATAAAATACTTAGAATTCGTGTATTGAGAAACAGAAACCTTGTAAATTAGTAATTTTTTGATATATATTAAATATAGCCAATAAATTTTATCATTCAATATATCACTTAAACTTCTATTTCTTAAATAGCTACACATATATGTATTAGACTGATTGAAAAAAAAATTTTTTTTTTAAATCGGTTTCTCAGGTCAAAACCTTATATTTCATGCTAAAAGAACATTCCTAAATTTTTATCAAAAAATATTAAGATTTAGAGGTCGCTAGTAAACGCTTCTTAAATCAAAGTTTTGATTTTTCTTAATACATGGTTGATTTGATGCAAAAATGGCTTAATTCGAATTTTAAATATGGTACTGTATGTTTCTTTGATCGGTGAACACAATGCCATAATTCATTTATTAGGTGTTAAACTTAATTCCTGCCGTTTTTCGGTTCCAAAATTTATTTGTTTCGAAGGGAAGATGAATGAATACCTTAATCAAAGTAATTTCCTCCATTTTCTATTTTATTACTACTTAATGATACTTTATTAATAATACTTTGATTAAGGTATTTCCCTTCGAAACAAATCAATTTTGGAGACGAAAAACGGCAGGAATTAAGTTTAACATCTAATAGTTCTATGATATACGCCTTAAGAAATATGGTACAGCCCGATTAATGTGAAAAAATGATCAAATTTTGAGTTAAAAGTCGATTTTGGCAAGGTTAAATGCGTTTAAATGAGTCGTTACTCCCCTCAAATTGTAGGTCTGTTCATCCACAATAAGATCTAGTTGGAATTTTATCGGCTCCTAGACGGCTTTAAAAGTTGCATTTAACTGGATTATAAAACGTTTTTAAGGATAGAAAAAATTATTTTTAATTGTTTAAGTTCTAAAGTATACCGCTTTGTGATTTTGACATCCTCAAATCAAATGCCTTAATTTGATAATAAAAACTCTTAAATCATATTTTTTTGTAATATGTACTCATTTCATTTTCTGATAAGGATTTTTGATTGTTGAGGCATTTGATTCAAGGATATCAAAACTATAAAGCGATATACTTTAGAACTTGTAAAAAATTTTTCTAAATCCTTAAAAACGTTTTATAATCCAGTTAAATGCTACTTTTAAAGGCCCTGTAAAAGGTCCCGGGAAAATTTCAATTGGATCTTGTTCTGAGTAAACAGACTTATAATTTGAAGGGAGTAAGGACCCATTTGAACGCTTAGAATTTTGCTAAAATCGACTTTTTACTCAAAATTTGATCATTTTTTCACATTAATCGGGTTGTATTTCTTAAGGCGTACATTATAGAGTTAAATGAATTATTGCATCGTGTTCAGCGACCAAAGAAACATACAGTATCACATTTAAAATTCGGATTAAGCTATTTTTGCATTAAATCAAACATGTAAAATCGAAACTTTGATTTAAAAATTGTTCATTAGCGACCTCTACATCTGAATATTCTTTAATAAAAATTTAGGGGTGTTCTTTTTGCATGAAATGTGGAAGCTTTTGAGCTGAAAGGCCGATTAAAAAAATTTTTTTTTCTTGTCAGTCTAATAGGTCAGTATAATAGTACATGTATACGAATTTGCGTTACTATATAAGAAATTCAAAGTGGAATTTCTAAAAATTGAAGGGTAACGAAATTCTTTGAAAAACATATCCTTTTTCAGCGTAAAAAGTCGTACAGGAAAGATTGTTACTCGGTATAAAATCAATTGATTCTTTTCAATGTACCATCATGAATAAGTTGATTCACGAAGCCTTTTCGTGAGTTATGATTGAATTATCGTTATTCATCGTTAACTTTTTTATTTCCGGAGGGCTCTAATCCTGATTGAAAGAGTAGCTTGATTATCTGTAAGGCAGCCAAAAATCCTGCCATAAATCCATGGAAATCGTCGATCGATCTTCATGTTTGTAATCAATGGCGAATTGTTTATATCGTTGTTTATCGGTGGAGTCTGTCGAGCGTGTTTCGGCTTTATTCCCCCCATAAATCGTTTCCACCTATCCTGTGTCCGTACCACCTGACAAGCAACTAATGTAAACGCGGCTCGTGACTGCTAGCGACATTTCCGTCGTCGTTAACGAGGGCACATTTGTTTAAATAATCCACCGATGGTCATCCGTGCGTACTCCTAAAGGTGGATATATATACCGAACGGACGAGTAGTGAATGCGAATTGTAGCTGTTAAAATGCAGAAGACACGTTCCTTGCTTTTAGGATTTTAACTACTTTAACTTCCTCTTTTCGTAGCTTTCACGAATGTTTAACTTATTAAATTTTTACTTTCCCTTGTTGTTGGATTTAAAGATTCGTTAAAAATTTTTAACCTCTCCACACTTGGTAATTTTTCAGCGTTTTCAGGTTTTTGATTTTTAGATACTGCAATTTTATTCCTCGGCTTTCTGACCTTTTCTGTATCTATCGGTTTCCATCGATTTTTTTTCTGTAAAACTCAGTGTACACAACGCTCTCCTCTTTTAATGTATATTCGTTTTTTCTGCGAACGGTTCGGGATACGTGTGACTCGTGGATAAAAACGTAGACGTGAACGAGGGAATCTTGCGCGCGAATGGATTCGTTTGATGTCGAGTACGCCTCGCTCTCATTGGGCAATAGTCAATATTGAATCGCCCTCGAAAAATCCTCTCTTCTTTCTTTCTCTCTTCGTATCCATCTCATCGTGTACCCATGGACATGATATCGACCAATACCACATTTATTCACAAGCGAATTCAAAAGTATATTCTTAAAAAATGAATGCAATAAGTTAATACGTTGAATCGCGAAGTTATTTTTTTATTATAAAATAGCTTGATATCGGTTAATTAAGATAAGTAAAAGAATAGTATATCTTTTTACACAAAGAAGTTGTCAGTTGTTATTTAAAAGATGTTAATTTATTAAATATTATTTATTTGCATAATGATACTATAATTTACTTTGCCATGTATATATTGACTTATACAGCACAGAAGCTTGCAGAAATATTACGTTTGCAATAGTTACCATAATATTGCTGAAATGATCTGTGCTATATTTACTTTGCTATTTATTTATAAATGTTTAACATTTATTAAGTTTTTGAGATTAAATAATTAGAATAATTGATAACTATTCAAAAGCAGTATACGAGTTAAAAATGTATGATTGTGAACCACTTATATATAAAACATGTAGCAGCTCGGGTAATAGAATCCGCTATCGCTTAGGGGATATGCGCTCCGGAGAAATCGTCCAAGTGCCATAATCCGTGGCGGCATTGTGCAGCGGGACGAAGTAATCGATACGTCGCGTCCGATCTGTGGATGGACGCGACGGCCTCGATAGAGCCGCATGGGTTGAACGAGAAGCCGTTTATAGATGATCGATCCGGTGCCGACAAAAGCCGGACAAAAGCCACTTCGCCTGCGAACGGGAGCTGAACTTAAGTCGTTAGATCGGTCGACAGAGGTTGTGACTCACAACGATGTAGTCCTCATAATTCGCGGGTGGGATCGGACTGTACCACGCGAAGACGTTTAACGCGGTCGATAAATCGGCCAGTAAATCCCTTTTAGAAGCAAGGATGCATCCGTGTGAACGACCACTTAACAACTCGCGGCTATTGGTCAAAGCGCATTCACAGCTATTGAACTGCTCGCCAACGCTTTGGAATTTTTCTTTGTTCTGTCCATAACCAAATAGACACTAGTGGATACGAATGGCGTCTTCAGAAAGATTTGGAATTGGTTTTGAAGATGAGAAAGATTAAGAAAAAATATAATAATAAATTTAAGAATACAAATATGCACACATTAAAGTATGTAAAATAAATGTCTCAATGACTGGATTAATAAGAAGATACGATTAGTTTTACATTAGTAGAGGAAAGCCCCTTATTATGAGATAGCAGCGTTTTTGCTAAACTAATAAACGCTATATATTGGTTCCATCATGAATTTATTGCTCTTGAATTGAAAACTATTTAGTAGAAAATTCATTATTAGATCATGTCTGTAGTCATTGTAAAAAAAGATTTTAGAATTTGGACGTCTTCAAGTTACGTTAAGATGAGGCTTTAAACCTTATTTATTATTTAATAAGTAAATATTTGGCAATAAATTTTTCATGTAGTAATAGAGTAAGATCGTATTAATAGAAAAATACGGAATATGTTGAATTGTTTAATTACAGAAGTTAGATTTGATAATTGTAAAACCGTAAGACGTGGAAATCGTAATATGAGATATATTCAGGGTATTTCTAATATGAAATAATCTATACTCCTACGTCATAGCGAAAAACGTTGCTAAAGTATAATTGTCAATAATAAAAAGGAATACCGGAATGAACATCGATGTTAACATGCCTGCTTCTGCGATGCTTAATTCCAACTACCTGAAGACGAGTCCTAAGTACAATGCATGTTCATTTTGCGCGCATACTGGCTATATCTGTTTGTATTTTAAAAACATTACGTAAAGTTTCTTAATTGTAATACTGATGTATTTTGCGTTTTATTATCGATTTCTTGGGGCATCTCATATTAAGAGCACAATTTTTTACTTGTGCTTTGCGATTTGTTCACTTTTTAAATTTCTTTAATTTTCAAAAAAAGTAGAATTTGAATTAAATTTTCTACATAACATTATCTTAAAACTTATTAAATTCTCTTCAAAATGACCTATTATTTTTTAAAATTCTGCCCATTGACTTCTAGCATTTACTCAAAGTGAACTCACTATCTCATAATAAGAGAGCCTTTTTCATATCGTTGATTAATAATATTAATTAAAAAATAATATTAATTAAAAAATTGCACAAAGTAAATAAAACAATGAATTTATAAATAATTTATAGTTTAAAATCTAAAAGGAATAAATTCATAATTCTCAAAGAACGGAAAAAGCTGTACATTCTAAAAATATAAAAAATTAATTGCAAAACTAAAAATTTTTATAAAAATTAAAAAGTATACAGAATCTCAAAAAGGGAATAGCAATTTTAAGAGAGGAAAATCTGTTGGAAGGACAAAAACAAACTTACAATTCTGACTTTTCAAACATGAGAAAAACATGAAAAGAGTTCCTTTAAAAAGGTGAGTTCTTCGTAATGTTGAATAGAATGGCTTCAAGAATTACTAGAAAGCATTTTGTAGCTTTTATTCGATCGTCATTCTCATCTATCAACATTCAATTTCTCTTCCCGATAGTCGTCTGCGGGATCCTTTTGGTAGTCTGACAAATGGAAGCTCGGCCGCAGAGGGCGAGGACCTGGACGAGGAAGAAAGTCGTCGAGAGGGTGAACATTTCTCTGGCGATGAAGAATGTCCGGAATAATTTCTCTGGATTCTCTGAAATAATTTTACCCGGTCCACTTTGTGTCGTTGCGCGGTCGCGGCTCTGCCGTTGTCGTCGCTGTTTTACACGCTCGCTGAGAACGTTTTAAATCCTGCCTCTGGATTTACCTTCCTCTTCCTTCCCGGCTTTCCTTCTCGCCGGGAAGAAGGATGGCCCGAGAGCCGCCGGCAAAAAGTTCCGACGCTAAGTGTGTCTGACGTTACCCTCTTGTTTCTCCTTTATTGTGCATAATGCGCCACTTCCCTTCCCTACCTTACAAGTCTTCTTCGCAAGGTCGCACAGGTCCTTGGATATGTTCAAGAAGATCACTCGCATGAACAAAAAAACCTCAGGAAGGAGATTAATCCTTTAAGTACTTTATTCTTGTTGGATATATGGACGAGTTTATATATATAAAGCAAAAAACAAGCCTGAAACAATTTTGCATTCGAGAGAGATTGAGAAAATTTACTCATGTCGTATAAACGAAGAAAAAACAAAGATTATTGGAAAAGAGATTAACAAGAAAGTATTCTTAAACATTTTACTTGAAATTTAATTATCGAGTTTATCTCAGCTTTTTGAAATAATTAAGTGGAGAAAAAAAATGGTAATGCGTGAACCTCTGCTCCTAACGTGGAGACACTCCACTTAAAATTCTGTTATAATTAACACCATCTCCTGCAAGAAAGGTTTCTAACTTGTTTTTAGATGGATATCGAAGTCGTAAAATTCTGAATTATTGTTAAAAAATCGTATTCATGAAAAGAAACTTATGAATTTAATAATATCTTAATACATTTGAGAATTTTCTATAAATTCCAACTATTTGGACTTCATGGAAAGTTCAAATAGACTTGAAGAATAGAAATCAAAGCCATAAACGGTCTAGCTGGATCTTAATGCTTGTATGATTCTTATGTGAATTTATATACTACGTATGTAGTCCCACAGAAACGCGCGCCGAAAAATTTTCGGTCTTGAAACGCTAACTCTACTAAACTACCGCAGTAATATCACGAGTTAAATTGACTAGCAATTTAACAAATTTTTGATGCTTATTCGCATCTTCGAAACGATCTTAATAATGATGAATAACATTAAAATCTGTAAATAATTAATTCTTATTGCAAAAAAATATTACCTCGGCCGGGAGTCGAACCCGGATCTCTTGCATATCGTGCGAGCGTCCTAAGCCTTTAGACTACCGAGGCCTCAAAAATTTGTTAAATTGCTAGTCAATTTAACTCGTGATATTACTGCGATAGTTTAGTAGAGTTAGCGTCTCAAGACCGAAAATTTTTCGGCGCGCGTTTCTGTGGGACTCTACATACGTATAGTATATAAATTCACATAAGAATCATACAAGCATTAAGATCCAGCTAGACCGTTTAAGGCTTTGATTTCTATAGTTTGTGTTATCACATGTACGGTCCTATGATATATTATAAGACTTGAAGAAATTAGATTCTATAAATATATAAGCGAGGAGCCACTTTTCAAGTTTCTTAATCGTTTCAAGTGTATTTTATGTTCAATTTAGATCAATAAATTATTGTTTGTGATAATATTGACTTAAATATAACTGAAAATAAAAAAACAACGTGTGAGCCCACAATATCACATTTTCCTCTATTTTTATAATCTATACATAAGTAGATACAGACATCAATTTTGATGGAAAGCGAATCCAGTGACGCACAAGTATTCAGCGGTAGATCTCTTCAAAAATCCTATCTTCTCTCAAGAAAAGATTTGTCTGGGAAGCAGGCTCGTTAGCAATAAAAGGTTCTACGTGAGCGCGCGATCCGCGATTTGTTTCCTAGAAAAGTTGGGAGATTTGATGCACTCTGTCAAGATCCGGCGGAACGAGAAGTGATCCTCGTGAAAAATTCATTTAATCCTGCCGCAGGGTACCGAATGCGCTGTCGGTTAATCTTGCACGAGGTGAGAAAACAAGGAGATCTCAGTCCTGGCAGGACTCGGTCACGGCCGCACTCGACTTCGGCTTAACCCCAGTCCTCCAGAGGCTTGCTTCCCAGCAACTGCATCTCCGTAACCCGGATTTGTCTTCTGTCCTACGGGACCCAAACGGGAGCGTTACTGCCGCGAATACGAATTTCTCCTGACCCAGTTGTGTTTTTCAAATGATATTCTCGAATAATGGCCAGACAAAAATTGAGCGGCTTGTCCACTCGAGTAATCATATTTTGAATGGGTATATTTCAACTATTTGTATTGTTTGTAAAAAATATACAATTCTAGACTCTTTATTATGAGACTTATAAGCTATTACGAAGGCCGTGTATCCATAAATTGTGCGTGAAAGTCTATATGAGTGTCGGTTTTCGATGTCTTCAGGAAGCGCAAATTTGCGTATTGGAAGGTATTGTCGGGGGTCTGCGTATTGTTCCCCCGGCAACTTGGAGAAAGGCTATTTTGCTTGCAGCATAATGGAAATCCTGGAATATAGTTCCTCTGTTAAGTACCTGCAGGAGCTTTCGCGCAGAGGTGCAACAACCTTCCGTTACGTCAACTAATTTAATCCCCCTTCCTCTCGCTCTACACGCTTCACATTACTCTTCGTTTCTCTCTATTCCATCGAGATCGCGCTACGAAAGCTAAATAGGTTCGTATCTATTATTCATTGTAGTCTCGGAAACGCGTCATCTTAGATCACGAAGTTCTCGAATTCGTGTACCCTTAACTCCTTAAAATCCTTGCAGCTTAGATTTACAAATCACTGAAATTCTTTTAATTCTCATATTCAATTTTCATGTACACATTCTTAGAGCTCAAGATATTGAAGTCTCTGAATCTTTATTGACGTAATTATCCTCGATATCCTTATTTTTAATTGTAAAGTTATAAAAAAATATAAATTTTCAGGGTTTTATAAAAATTTCATTTATAAGAAATAATTTTTTTAAGGATAAAAAGTTATTTGTATAACGTAATTGTACATACTCTTTTTGTTTTTTATTAAGTTTTAATTTTTTGATTCTCATACTGATTTCCGAGACATAAATTCCTAAGTCATATGAGCAACTGATCTCTAAAAATTTTCTGTACAGTAGCATGTTTATTATGTCATATATTATGCATTTATTTGTCTCAAACAAAAGATTATCACTTCAAAAATCAATTAGAAAAATTCATAAAAATAATCAAAATTATTTTAAAAGACTTGTTCTGAAAAGATGATTTACACGGTGAACGGCCTGTTCCATCTGGGAGTCAAAATGTTAAAATTGCATATGTTTTAGATTTTCGAACTTTGAGGAATATTGGATGTATTTGTAAATTCGGTTAAATTTATCTTTTTTCTTTCGCTTTTTTATTTTCCACGTCATGAGAGTCAACATATGTAGGTTGTCTATTATTGATCGGCATCTCACGCCTCGGCATCTTTTACAATAGACGATTTTGCATTGTGTCCGTTGGTACCTAAGCCCGGCCGGCGACCCCGAGCCCGTGCTCGTATCCGGCGACGAGTGTTTCACGTGAAATAGGAAAATCTGGGAATAAAGCAATCTCTGCCCCGTCAGCGCTCCGTGACTGCGTCCATGATTGCCGTTTTCAGGAGGACCTAGTAACTCGCTCGACGAATATCGTTCTCTGACTTTTCCCCCGGTTTTCCGCTACCGCTCAGGTTACGCCCCCGATTTCCCTCGTACCGTACCTAACGTCTTTCGCTTCGTCTCTGCCCTCGAGCGCAGAATCTCACTTAATCCGTGGCTCGGCACTTCATTCTCGGAACTTCCAAAGACGATTAGAGAACATGTCGATCGCTTCACACTCCATTGGCCGGAAATCTCAGTCTCCCGCTATTGTTGCAACTCTTTAAAAGTCAACCGGTTCGGAATCGTCACTATCTTTTAATAAAACCCGTCAGTCGTACCAATACTATCGACAACGTTTTTTAACTCTTTTATTTTTCCGTCTTTTTTCCTTGATGTATGAATTTTTTGCTTCCAATATTAAAATTAGCAATGTGTATCTCGTTAGAAATGATAAAACTCTCTGCTATCTCATTAAAAGGTGAGATGACAAGGGCAAAAGGTTGATGGCTTTTAGCATAACCCTTTTAAGCCGGGTACGTCTTTCTCTTGCGAAATTAATGAGAAAAGGTAACCCACCCTTGATGCAACGGTGACATTGTAGAACTGTAACCCTTGGCCGAGAGTATACGTTCCGTACGCGTGCCAGTAATTATTGCGTTGTTGAGTCCTTTGTCTTTTCTCGTATAATAACAGCCGCGAGATGGCTATTTTCTTTGATATTATGTCGTTACGACTGTATAAAATTTTTTAAGGGATCAGCATCCATTTACCAATCCGCCTTTTCTTCTTTTCTAATTTAATTCTAACCCTATCAATTTTTTGTGTTATGCCGTCACGCGCGCGACTGCATAAAGCATTTCAAGAAATAAACTTTCATTTACTAATACTGTAAAATTCCAAATTAATATCTTTTTATTTCAGATTGTAATTAATTTCGTCTTTTCTTCTTTTCTACTTTAACAATAAATAAAATAAGATTATATAGGACTCTTCAGTTTCAATAAATTTAAGAAAAGTACGTAATGGGATATGGGAGTCAACGCGGTACTTAATGCGTAAAAACTTTTTTTGCGCACTAACATAAGTACCGCACTAACTCCCAGATCTAATTGTGTATTTTTCTTAAATTTTGTTTTCTATTTTAATTTTGATATTTTCCAATTTTTCGTAAGTTTATTAATTTTCATTGCACATAAAATATCAAAACGATAAAAGAGAATAAAAAAAGAATGACTTTTGGCGACTGAAGCACAGTACATCGCACGATGATGAATGAAGACAGAAATCGCCAGCCATGACGGTCCGACGGACATTTTTAATCCGACAAAAGTTTGTGAATTACGCTTAGCTGGCGCACGGAGGTGTAGATAGAAAGAGAAAGGGGAAGTAAAAAGGATTATGTTCTCTCTAATGGCTCCTATTCCCTTAGTCTTGCGCTTCACTCGTCCGTTTCTTTTTTTCGTCCTTTCTCCCTTTAAGCCGCGAACATTCATTAAAAAAGTCTCCTGCCAAGAACTCCGGGGGTGAAGACCGAATACAGAAATGAAAATGGGACAAGAGGTTCAAGGGGGGGTGGGGGTGCAAAGCGGACGAGGGAATTGGAGAAAGAAATTTTTTACTGCCTGCGGCACGAGACATCCTTCGAGGACCTCCACCGTCCTTATCTCACCCTACCGGTCTACCATTCTCACCCTCTCTTCTCTTCATCCCTACCCATTCGCGGTACAAAGCTGCGACCCCTTCGCGCATGCTGAGGCTGACGTTTTATACGACTGCGGGGTTGGTTGCACTGGAAATAATTATGCCAGCGTTAAGCGCGACACCACTCCCGCGATGGAAGGACCTCAGAGGGAGAGATCCTTATAACCGAGCAGATAAAGTCGCCGCGAATATTTCTGCGCTTTATAATTTAACTTAGCTTCGTGAATTTTTCATGTCACGGATATTTAAGGATTTTTGAGTCCAGAAGAAACATGTAACTAAAATATGTAGCTATCTGTTTGGAAATGGATCTTTATTACCAATATAACATTAAAACTTCAACAGAATGTCTGATACATAAGAAAAATTTTCGCAAAATTGTTGAGTTAAAAAAAGAATATCCGCTGAGATATTAATGAGTACTCCATTCGATTAGAGATCCTATAGTAAAAGTTTAACGAAAGCGAATAAAAAATGATTTTTTTCAGTTCTAATATCTCGTAATTTAGACATTATCCAAGATTTGAGACAAAGTGGAGACACTTTATTTTCTAAAATATGCAAAACAATAATTCATTCAACGTAAAAAATTGCTGTTTATGTGATAATAGAATTGATAAATCCTCCTCTCCTTTATGAAAAGAAGTTCTGGATCGTCCATTAACATAATTCACCCATTAACATAATAAATTTAATACCTGTTAACATTATTAATAAATTAATTAATATTTATATGCTTGTTTACAGTTACAGTGTTACAATTATGATATATTCTACAATATTCCAATATTACAATATCAGTACTATATTATTACAATATACATAGGATTACAATATTACATAGTTACCTATGGTATTTTAAAACTTATGGTATTTTAAAATCATATTCAAGTTATAATATTATTTTTATATACAGTTTAAAAAGGGGGAAAATACGTTTGGGAGTAATTTCTTCTAGTTCGACATCATCGCTTTGCAAGCCAAGCGTTGTTGCGACACGATCGATAGAGGCGACCGCCATCTTCTTCACGATCGTCCACAAAAATCAGTGACTCGTTTTCCACACGCCAGGCGGTTAAAGCCGCGGAATGTTGCCGCGTATTAGCATAACAAGATTCTCTCGTGCACGTAATGCGGAGGTGGTTGGGAGCGCAGGACGTAGGGCTCACCGATCTGCTCCCTTTCCCCGTCCCTTGTAGATTTGCATGGCCCATTTAAATGCAATTTCTTTCCCTCGATCGAGGAATTACGTGAATACGCAATCCGTCTGACCGCAAAGTTCATGTGTATTTCCCGCCATAAGATTGAAGGGACTTGTGCCCGAGGATCCCGGAGACCAGGAGAAAAAGTGATTTTATAACCTTTTGGTGGATAGAAAAGTTACCTTTTCTATCGATTCAGTAACCGCACCCATTCTCGTTCCATTTTTGTTACAAAAAAATCGGAGAATCCGCAAACAATTAATCCGAACCGATTATTCTGATTATTCCGACCTTTCTATCGAAATAGTTCTTCTGTTAATAAATCTCTCTAAATAAAGTATTATTATTAAATTGACGATTAATGTAGTTTACCATGTTACATATTTCCAGCTTCAGTTTATAGTTACTTTTTAAATATGACAGACCGAATCGGCGTATTGTTTATAGAACTAAGGAGTGTATTTACAAATTTGTATTTGAACATTATCAACCATCAAGATTCACTTTGATTGAAAACAAAACTTTGTCTCTTATTTGATTTATTCTTTTTCATCAGTCTAAAATTTACTTATAAATCTTTATCTTTAATTTAATTTTATCTTTAATTTAATTCAATCTCGTCTTTCTCCAAAAACAAAACTTTTCTGAATGGGAAAGAAGCTTACAATAACAGCCTTTTTATTAATTTTTTTCAGAAATATTCGATAGATGTTTAATATCGACGCCAATCGACACTTGAAAAGTCTGACTTGCGAAAGTTAACAGATGAATAAATCTAATGATATAGTATCTTAAGGAATAGTTTGTGCTGTTTCTAAGTTTGTGACACGGCAAATTATATATCCTTACCACAACATCTCACATACAGTATCTGACTCCGGGTGTAGTAGTAGAACACAATATTTGCAATTAATTAACTGCACCAAGTACTCAAAGTTCCGATAGGGCTCGAGTTTGGTCTCCCAGCCATCACATTACCGCAGGAAATTCATTAATTTCGAATACGATCGACAAACGCCCTTTATTAGGTTTCATACGAGTCGATCTATGCTGCTTAGTCTATTAAAATAACAATAAATTGGTTAACCACTAGTGGCAAATTATCTCTCGAAGTTCAGGGCCAGGACCGTTGAGATTAGCTTCAGAGTATCCGATATATCGTAGGAAACCAGAACATCGTGGGACACCATATGTAGGTACGAGGAAAGTTCCGGAAGTTGTTATTACTTTTAGCATCCGACCGGCGTACCAGCTGTATAACGTAGCTACATACTTCTGTCGCATACGCACGCTTATACACGTAATAAGCAGTCTACCATGCGTTCCAACTTTCTACTGGTCGTTGAAACTTTTTACGGAAGCGTTTCCGGATTTAATAGATCTCGTTTCTATTGGGTCCTTACGATAAACCAGGTCGCCGGTCGCGTCAAATCTCTGTGTCCTTAATAGCAAACCTCCCGTAGTTCTGTTCACGAAACATCGCTTCGAATTCGGAGTTGCCTTGATAAAATTTTCATCGAACTCTTTCCGGAATTTCAAATTACAATTTTATTTCTACCTAGCTTTCGTAAAAGAGTATTTAATTCTCGCTTTAAAATATTAAAGACCCTTTCTCGGCAAATACGTCTTTCACTCAGAGACTTTATACTGTATTTCATTTTTACACTTTTTTTTCCCCAAGACTCAGATTTCCGGAAAAGTTACGCTACCGCATAACTATTATTAACGAGTTCCAAGCAATAAAAATTATAAAAGTGAAGAAAAAATATGTAAAAAATGAGAAGGTAACTTTCCAACATTATTTAAGAATTGTGACAAAATACTGTATTATTTTGAAAAGATCATTGAAATTTAATCAATACTTTTTGTTTGTAAATTGCTGTTTGAGAATGTAATATTAAATGCCATAAAATAAAATAAACATCAAAGATATAACATTTATTATTTCAAATATTTATTTATAAAAATGTAACGTGGAAAATAAATTGTTGGAAAAAGGTGAAAGGTCTTCTATATTTGTAATTCAATGGTGATTCGTAGTATTATTACTTTAATTTCCTACAAAAGTTATGATTGACTTATCAAGAAATTTTACCTAGGAAAAGTGTAGTCTAATACATCCGTAGAGGTTGCAAAGTCGATTATTAGTCCATAGGAGACAAACGATGTAAATGAGACACATAATTGATTTCGCCGACCATTTGCGACGTAATTAAAAAGCTTCCGATAACGTGGACCGGCTATTGTTACGCAATGAAGCGCGACTCACGCTCGTCAAGCATTGAAGTTATGCAGCATTACAGTTCGCAACGAAATTACGTCGGCTGAACGTCATAAGTTGCGAAATTTGCATTTAGCTTCGGCCTCCCGAGCTGCAAACTGCGCCACGCCGTGGATAATCGAATTGCGAATGCCTTTTCATCCCGCTAAACTATCATCGCTTATTTGCGCGAGCTATCTAAACTATTTTGCCTACGTATTTAGCGCCCTTACATTGTTAAATGTATAAATGGCATTCGTGGATTATCGATGTTTAGATAAAGCAAAGGTAAAAGTTTAAATCATATTCATCATTTCGAAATGAAGTGCGATCGCCAGATGTATATTTTAATTAAATACGAATCAATTATTTCATCCTTCATTTTTTCGCACGTCTGCGAGTCGCAGACGTTTCCGCTTTCCGCGATGCAAGAGATTGAAAAAAAGCTATGCGAGCTCCTGCCAATATTAAAAATATTGTGCAAATAATCGATCTCTCGATTATTTTTACACAAAGTCGGACTGCGCGTGACGGTAATCTGATAGACAGAACGATGAGGACGGAAAGGAGGAGAGCTTTAAGGTAAGATTGAAAGCCGTAAAGAATAGTTCTCTAGTCGCACTGAGTGACCAAGCGTCTCTCTCTCTCTCTCTCTCTCTCTCTCTCTCTCTCTCTCTCTCTCTCTCTCTCTCTCTCTCTCTCTCTCTCTCTCTCTCTCTCTCTCTCTCTCTCTCTCTCTCTCTCTCTCTCTCTCTCTCTCTCTCTCTCTCTCTCTCTCTCTCTCTCTCTCTCTCTCTCTCTCTCTCTCTCTCTCTCTCTCTCTCTCTCTCTCTCTCTCTCTCTCTCTCTCTCTCTCTCTCTCTCTCTCTCTCTCTCTCTCTCTCGCACTGCCGGGAAGATTCTCCACGGTCCAATCATCCAACGCAGCCCCCTGATGGAGCTGTCAATTGCAGAATTGTAGGCGAATGGCCCGTAATGGCTTTCCTGTAAATGCGAGCGCGAGACTAAAAGCTTACAACCTGTATCGAGATTCGAGAGGATAAATATTCAAATTGACGTAGAGTGCAGATTTAGAAAATGTTGTAACTGGAAAGAAAACACATCACCTTTTATGGTTTTTTCGAAATCAATGCTTTTGTGCATACATACATTTTTTCTATAACATTTCAGTAAGCCTAGAGGCAACAATACGGAAGAAACGTATCCTAATCGAATAGGAATAGAAAAGAGGTAAAGGAGATACGTAAGCATAGATATAAAATGTAGATTTATCGCAGATAAGATAAGAATAACGAGAAAATATTATATGCACGTTGAAATTGATGTATGGATTAGATTTAAAAATAACTAGCCTACAAAGGATGGCTGAATGTATAAGAATAAGGTAAAAAGTATTCAAGTCTTCTTCTTGACTCGTAATGCTGAAGGTAATAAAGACTGTTTTTTTTCCTTTATGATATTTCAGTACTAGCAATTTGGACTGATAAAATAAATAATATTTATTAGAGAGAAACGAAATTAGCTGTTATTATTATGGTGAAATTATTGACTTCGACGAGTAAAATCAACAAATTGTGATTGCAATTTTCTGGATTGCATACGTGAATTGAAATTTCTTGAAGACAGAATTTGGATACTTTATTGGAAGCTTGTAGATGAGAAAGAGAAGACCCTGGCGTACAATTGCATTTAATGGCTCACGGAGGAGAAGCTGTAGACTTGCAAAGGCCGAGTTAAATGGAGTCGCGAGATTCGAGGCGGAAGTCGCCTCCCAAAGCACTTTGAGTGATGGAGTCTGGGGAGTAACAATGCGAGACGATACCTTAATCTCTCGATAATTCCTCGTTGACGTCCTTCCTTCAACTTTACCGTACGCGCGAGAATTCCTTGCAATATTGCAGGATTGCATCGGCAACTGTGAATTTGCGTCATACTAAAGAGTATTTTAGTCATTGAAAAAATAATAATTGTGTTTTTCTCTATAAATAAAAGGGGATTGATAGAAATTAAAAATTAAAATTTAATGCACGAAGAAATTTGTCTGAAAATGCAACATTTTAAGTAAACAAAAGAATTATGGATTAATCCTCTTTTTTTTTCTCTCTCTTCTGATATCCCAAGCATATAGCTTTTGCAAAGTTTGTGAGAAGTGTATATCTCACGAGGATGAAGGGGTTAATGACATGTTCAGAGAACTGACGGAATGCGGACGGTCGGCCTTCACAAACAACTACATTTTTCCCAAGCATTTTCGCGGCAGAATTTTCGCTAACGCGCGTGCAAACATGCGGAATCGTTCACAGTGCGCGAAAAGAGCTGTTTCGTGGCTGTGCGAAATTCCACCCGCCGCGCCGCGGCGTCTCTCGCCGTTCGTTTTCGTTCCTCACAGTCACGCCCGCTACAAATTCGATTTACTCGCTTCTCTCCCCTTAACCTGGATCTCTTTGAAATTTCATTTCCCGTGTCCCTATCCCGTGACTTTTTATCACATTCAATTTTCCTCTTGATTTCGACGGGAGACAAATTTAACAATGTCATTAATCATTTATAATTAAAAGTAATACTATGTGCATCTTTTAATGATTATTGTTTAGCAATTTAATGCCTTTTTTATTGCTTTCTTCTAAGACAATATGCTTTCTCTATTTCCAAAGTGGCACAACCTAAAAAAATGTAGTTTTTGTTGTTAGTATGAATGAGCTAATAAAGACAAAGATTACTTCATCAGAAATAAACTAATAACTTCAGTCTGTCCGTCAAATTAAAGTTTCCAATGGAATCATAATATCTTCTACAAAAGTGACATATTTTGATTTAATTATTTCTGTCGTAAATGAGAGAAACGAAAAGTCAATTCTACAGAGAAATATTTAGAGATAAGATAATTTTGAAAATCGAAGTGTAAAGAAGAAATTCTATTATTGTAAATTTAGTCATTTTATTTCATCAAGATGCCTAGATATAAAGTTGACGATATTCGAGTTATGTCTCTTTTAATGCATTATTTCAGATTTATTGTAATTCTGTAGGATATAAAAATAATAAATTCAAAAAGGGTGGATTTTGTATGTTTTTTGATTATGTTTGTAAAAGTATATGTATAATATATTCTTTTTTTACCGATATTATTTGATTATATAGTCGATAATTTTCTGTTGGAAAGTTGAAAAGTAGTTTTTCTCTTTTTCTAAAAAACGTAACTGTTTGTTTGCTAAATTATTATCCGTCATTATGTTAAATGCTTCCTTCAGAATTGCTTTTGTTGGAAAATACAGAACTTCGAAGGGCTGTATACTGCGAAGGCTTAATGCCTTAAATTCTAAGAATCTTTCTCGAAGGCATTGCAATATGTGGCGGCGATTTATAACCATGTGATATATATGCTAGAGAAACTGTACTTCGTTTCGCAAAGTTCGCAGAAGAAGTACCAGAATTAGTTTCAGACGAGGTACTACCTCGATTTCCATTACTAATTCCCGTTAATTTCCATTACTAACCTGGCATAATTAAGCAGTCTACGAGACTTTTCCTTTCCACCATTTCCGCCGGATGGTCACGTTACAGTATAACAACTTTTTAACTTCGAAACGAAAACATCTTACTGATTAATGTATTTTCAGAAAGTAGCTTTTAGATCTTTCAATCCTCGGTATCTTGATAGACGAAATCTTATAAAATACGGATAGATCTTTCTTTCTTATTTGAATTGTTTAATTTATAATTTACTATTTACAATTTTTTTCACTAAACATTTTAAGTTCTTTTGTCACTAGATCATTAAAATTTGTTAAAGTTTCTGAATATGCTTAATTATAATATATCCTTGCAAAGTATAGAGGCAACAATAGAAATCGATTAAATGGAATGAACAACTTGAAACCGATATAAAAAGATTCAATCTTGAAATTCAGTTTTGCGATATTGCAATATTGAAGATCAATTCTTTAGCATATTCTTTAATATTCAGAAACGGAATTCTAATAGCACAATCGCCGATCTATATAGTAATTCTTGAATGGGATATAATTAAAGTTAATTGCGATGCCAAAAGTTCGTGCTCGTTCACCGGGAAACCTTTCGAAGCCGGAAATTATGATTTCAATGAAACTCTACAGCGGCATTTTGGATAGACTTTGCGATTTGTAATTATTGTTAAATAATAACCGCGAATTTCGATACAAAGTTGCGACAGGGAAATTCGCGTTTGACGGATCAAGTTTTTGGTCGTATTAGCGCGCACATTGTGCGGAATTACACGTGGGAATTGATTCGTTAAATCTATACTCCGTGTAATGATCAGCGCGGCGTGAAATTAGCGCGGGATCGTAATTAAATTAATAACTGGATTACGCCGCGTTGATCCTATAATTATCGTTTACACACGATAAGGTTTAAAAGCCCGCTCCAGGAAATCGATGTAATGTGTTGCGATCCCGTTGGGGAGGCGATCTGTAATTAATATTCAATTACCATTAACATATTGCAAGATTAGACGCCTATTCTCTCCCTTAATTTTGTGTTTTTCCTTTTAATAAACATGTGTCTCTGTAGATAAGATTATTCAAATTATGCATAATACAGAACTTGTGAAATTACAACTAAATATTTTCATTACAATTTATATTATTACAATATCAATAATTAATAAATTATTAATATAATTATATTGAACTGTATATACATTAATTGTTAAATATTATTAAATGCTTCACTATTAATAATTGCATCTTTGTGATTATCAAATTCTATTTAAAAATTAATCGTAGGTTAGTAGAATCAAATTTAAAGACAGAAATTATACACATACATTAAAAATATTTTAAAATTAAAATAAAAATTCACTTATATGTTTAGGTAAAAAAATTTTAAAAGTCGAATATGCGCATAATATTTAAAATTTGTGCGTTATCAGATCTGCAAACGCAGTGAACTATTTTTTCCACTTTTTTACCCGTCTCGGAAATTTACTGTCGCTAAATCGTGGAAGGGCGACAACGATAACGTCGCGCGGTGCAAAGATCGCTTGATACTTGAATAGGAAAACATACGCGGTAGGCTTTTGCCATTCAGTATCGAAATAGAATTTAGTACGTAACGGAGAAAGATAGAAAAAGGGATAGAAAGAAGCGATAACATGCGGGAATCGCTCTTCAACCCCTAATAAATCATCTACCGCCATGTTTAATGCAGCTTTTTCAATTGTCCTCGGGCTCACGTATTCACACTGTAAGTCCTTCAGCTACCGATTTACGATCTGCAGATGCAGCTAATATCCATTTGAATGCAACACATAAAATTTTTTGTATTATAATTTTACTCATAATTAAAATAGGATAATAAAATAATGAAATTTTAATGTAACAGAAAATTAATTACATTAACAGAATTCATTAATATAAGGAATTAAATTGACGCGTTATTAAAATTAGAAATTTATAATTATCACGGATTATGTTTCAAAATTTTTGAATTTAAATCAACTTTCCGGTTTAAATCGGATAACTGCAAAATCTTTTTTGAGATCAGTGTGTAGAAAATAATGTCGCAATGGCGGACCAATGAGTGGGATGGAGAGGATTGTACGAATTCCGCGGCTGCAAAGCGATTTATGGGAAACGAACGCGGGCTATAAAATAACACTTCCCATTCAAATCGGCAAATTAATGGTCGCTTTCGTGAATTCTTTGTTTGGGCAGCGCGACAATGGCGGCGCTTGTTGAGTTATTATCCTGAAATACTACAAAATTTTAGGAACGCCAGTTTTTGCAAATTTTCGTTAATTTCGACAGATCATTTTCTAACCGCGAAGATTCTGGTATTCAGAGCCGCCGACAGATTCTACGTTGCTACGTCCAAAATTGGATTGATGTTATACTTTTAGAGTATCTGGCCCCAGGAGTAGTAAAGATTGATCGGCTTGCCTAGGCTTCGAAACTATTATCTAGTTTAGATACTTAAGTCCGCGCGGAAAGTTACTCCCCGCGAGCTTTAATCTCTCTAAGCACGAGGTGATTATAAAGTTTCTTATTAAGTTCCCGTGTAGCACCACCACCACACGCGTACTCGAGCCGCCATTGCAATACACGGGTGAAAAACTTTGCCAGTACTTCAGCTATATGTAACTCTCAACAAGGAGAAGAAAATGCGAAAGTGCTCGCCATAGTATTAGAACATGTTTCCCACTCTACATAAAATTATATAGGAGAAAGAAGAGGGCACATTTACATACATTTAAACGCTGAAACAGGTTTGGACAGTTTAAATATCGTTTCTCACAATATATTAAAGTTCTCTTTATTATTCTGTCTTTTATTTCAGTTTAATATCTATTTTGTAATTATTTTCATTTTTCATCGCATTTTATTTAATTCTTTGAGAACAGAAGCTTTCTCTCTCTAACAAAGAAACTTAAAGAAAATCTCATTTTCTAAGGGCTTTCGGAGTTACTAAATTTGATTTTGTGTGGCCTTAGAATTCTAAAATTAAAATATCAAAAAAGTAATGTGATTATCATGAAACTCGGTTTTAGAAAGTTCGTGGTATTGCTGAATTTGAATGTAGCCTGAAAATATCAAATTTCAAAGGGGTATATATAGTACCCTCCAATGAAGGAGGATTTAATGTCACAGGGGTCATAATCAGAGTTTGCAAGTTAGTTTGAAAATTAGTATTAACTGTTGTGTAGCTTCGAATAAAGTGAAATTGGAAACGTGATGTTGTTTTGCAACTACAGAGTCCTTAAATCTCAGTTTTACGATATAATCAGATTATTTTTTCAATACATTCTTTTCGCCCCATATCGGATTTACCATTTAAATTTGTAAAATTTTTAACCTCAGATGCGAATAAAGTTATTATCAAATTACTTCATAGGCCAAGTTTCATGAAAATCGAACGAACAGTTTATAATATAAAAGAAAGTATGTCGAAACGGTCATGCCAATAATCGATAAAGGATTAATTTAAACTTATACATATTTTATCTTATTTAATCCATTTTACTTTTGGATCTCACAAACTATAGGTTATTAAAATATATACTGTTAAATTCTCACATTACGCGCGCGCACGCGCGATCAAATCTCTATATATATTTTTAAATTATCTGTAATATATATTCTTTGACTCTTTTATAATAAATCATGGAGTATTATAATCACGTCTTTTATAAAAAAAAAACCTACAACATGTAATATGTATGCATCATGTGCATTGACATTAAAGTGCTCATTCTATATACATGCTCCGCTTCGTATTTATTCGACATTAAAAAGACTCGTGTAAGCTTGATATCCTATATGGGGATTAATACACTCGTGGAAAATATGGCGAAAGCTTTCGTCGTCAAGGAACGTCGATGAAAGGTAGACGATGAATCGACGTGGATTTCTTCGGCTACGTCCGTTATGCAGAAGAAACGAGAAAAGACTGCACACAAAGGAGGCTCGCCTTCTTTGAGCCTCTTTCCGAGGGATCGCAAGATAATTGGCTGATTTAACGAGATCACATTCAGGGGATTCGTGCCATGGTAAGAAAAGCGTGTATTCTTCCAATGGCGAGGTAACTTTCGTTAGAAAATGCATGCGATTATCTCATAATATTATCAGCCATTGAAAGAAATTAATTGTAAAAAAAATTAAATCTAATGTAAATCTCTATGAATATATTAAAATTTAATTTGAAAGAAGATATATACTCTCAGAAAACAAAGCCTACTTTTACAAACTTTTTTTTACGAAAACTATTAACTTTACTCAAACAGAGTTTTAACCAATATTTTACACGTATATTAATGTGTTACATATGCACTGTTTGAGTAAAATTAATGGTTTTTGCAAAAAAAATCATAAAATAAGCATCTTTTAAACCCGTCTGGGTGTATCTCTCTCTCTCTCTCTCTCTCTCTCTCTCTAATAAAAAATCTTTAAATCTCTTAAATCCAAAGTTTTCAATTTATCTTAATCCATAGGGAAGGAAAGTTGTATATTAATTCCCAATGTAATATCTTCGCTTCCACATGTATACAAGTGCAAATATAACGCTTGGACAATGGCACTTTACGTAAATCGAGTATCATCGCGTTTAAAATTACGCAATTATATCTTAAATTCTCGAATTACATTGATTCGTGGGAAAGAAGATCGTTAACTTCCGCCGGAAGCGGTGATATCACCTCTTTCACGGTCACAAAGCGTGAACATGGCGCTTGGACGCGACACTTTGCGCAAAATGAATGTTCATCATATTGTAATTGGACGGAAGTAGTATATTTTACTGATGCGTTTGTTGAAGGCGAATGAGATGCAAAAACGGGGTCGGTGCACTGCAACTTGACTCAATAGCAAACGTCCCGTGTAACTATTGTGTTGATTACAAGTTTACAGGTGAAATAAAAAGAGATCGTTATATTGCGTGTTACGATTTGTACAGGTAAATTGGATATCTGGAAAATAAACTGCGTCCAATGCGGGATTATCTGTCCATGGATGGACGCGTTTATCGAATCCCTTTCCGCGGAAAATTGTGTACTGATAATAGAACTTTATCCTTCAAATCCTTTTGCGTTTGATTTCCGTTCGAATTGAAATGTAATCTACAGCTTGATTACTAGTTAGATACTTATCAATAGGTATTGGTTCAAAGCAAATGAATTCTAGTGTATTCCATGTTCCTGTTTAATTTTTTATAATAAATGTGTGATTATAACGAGTGAAGATATGTCGTTTTTTTTTATCGAAACAGCACGAAATATGGAACAAAACAGCAACTTTAGATTGTAATATGTGCTGTTAAAATTTTATTATATTCTCCAGAATTATACATACATTTTGCAGCGCAAATATTTTTCTGAAGTTAGACTTCATTGATTTGTATTTTTAAATGATTGCCTGATTTTAGATATACTTTATTTAATTTTTAATTGTTTTAATTATTGATTCCATTTATTTTGAAGGGTTTTTCTTCGCTTCAACGTCAAATCAAGAGATGTTTTTATTGAAACATCATAAGGAATAGATTAAATTAACACTGTAAATTTAAATTGTAATATGCTGTTAAATTATATTTTCTAAAATTGTAGATTTCGCAAATATTTATTTTTTTGAAATTAGACTTTACTAGATTTGTATTCCTAAATAACTATCTGATTTTAGATATTTTTTATTAAATGATTGATCCCGTTTATTTTGCATCTCAAGTAGCACAGCAGCGCTTGGAAAGCACTAAAAAAACGACTATATACGCTTTTTTAGCGCTTTGCTAGCGCTTTGTTAGCGCTGGGTGCTACATGGGATTATTTCCTTTTGCTTCAACGTGAAAAAAAAAACAAAGTTTACCTTGAACAGGCGCGTAAATGTTGAGGTATAGGCAATCCTCGCTTTGGTTCTTGAGGTAGGGCAGCAGCCGCTTGAGGTATTCTACTCTGCCCTTGGGCATCTTGTCACTGAGCTCCGGTAGCTTTTGAGGACAAACGGGTCCGAATTTATCGGCGATCTTAACGCCCTGCCAAAGGGCACCTGTGACGGGCGGCATGAAACGTAATGAGCCAATCGGTGGCGAGGCATAAGGTACGCCGCGAAATACCTCGACACCTTCGAGATATCGATCAAGGGTAACGATCACGCCCGATAGCTCGCCGTACTTAGTCCTGACGATCCTCGAACTTAGCTCGGCACCGGCGGTCGCCAGGATCAAGCCGAGCAGCGCCAGGATCGACAACGTCATTTTGACGCGATCACCGACGTCTTCGGCGTCACCTCCTGCTTCGGCGTCACCTCCGCCGATCACTTTCTCGCCGTTCCGACGCCTCTCATATCGCCTTCCTCGTCTTACACTGCGACAATTTCCTCTTTAACCGTCACCAGAGATGAGGATGTACGCGAACTGATCCATTTCGCGATTCTCAGAAACTTGTTCACCTCCTGGATGCATCAGTCTTCTTCAAAGTGAAGGACAGTTCGATGACTGTTAGACTTTATTTCGCTCAATCAATATACTTAAGACGTGCTCAACCAATAATAAAAGTTAGTAAAGTTTGTTGCTATCTTACAATTGCTCTTTCATTCAGCCTACGAAGAGCACAGTCTTGATTTTGTTTAGTACTTGAAAAAAAAACCTATTGTCTTTAAATAGATATTCCTGAGCTTAAACGTTGTATATAGAAAACTCTGATGGGAATGGATTTTCCATAATTTTTTCCAATTTGATGTTCTTGAAAGATTGCGATATCTTGGACTACATTTTTTAATTGAAATGAATCAGGAAAAGAAATGATTGCGAGTCGTCTTTGACTATCTACTTTGACGTAATTGACCTAGGGAAGACTGCAGATTTAAGATTGAGAAACATCCTGAGTTAAATCTTCCTAGGAGAGTCGTAGAGATTGTATTTGTTTTGTATATTAAATTTTTTCAGTCGTATATCTAGTTAGATATTTAACGTTCAGATATTCCATTGGTGCAGTGGCAAAGACCAGCACATCCTCCTTACAAACATCGTTATCCTTTAGACTTAATTATTATCAGCTTTACACGCTATCAAGTTGCAAGTTCTAACAATCTCCGGATTCACTCCGTCTTGTCTTGCTAGTTGTGTTGCTGAACGATAGAGATTTTGTAACATGTAAGAAAGATCGTCATAAATTTACCATTAGACGTCCAGTGAAAGCAACGTGTCAACTACACTGTCAGAAGAGATAACTTTACACTTTTTCACAATAGACTATAGCGTCTAGATTAAAATTTTCAGTTAAAAACATGATCAACATCTTTATGATCAACATCCACGAAAGTATCCTCGTTTTTTTCTCCGTTCTTCACTTACATCTGTTGATGTAAAAGAGATTCATACGTGTCTTATCGTTCACACGAAGACGATCTCGTTCCTGATGGCGTGCTTTATGTATCGAAAGAGATAGAATGCACCGGCTCTAATCACGTTCAAGAGCAGGCCGCCCTTCGAATATTTACTCACTCGTTTCATCTCGGTAAGAAAAAGAGGAGGAGAATACAAGATATTTCCTAATCTTTCATTCAATATTTCTTTGGACGGATCGAAGATAACGAGAATCGCACCTGGCTCTCATCTCGTAGTTCATTGAACTATTCTCTCGATTGAATGAAATCGAGCATTCATTAATGTAATTTTTCGGCAAATCTCTTTTCTTCGGAGCTAATTGAAAAAACATACACTACGAATGAAGAAACGGACATCGATCCATTTTCAATTATTGAAGAAAATTAAGTATAGCACGGAATTGGTATTTGAATTAAAGAATTTTAAATTTCTTTCGCACAATCGCGCGACAAATGTAGAATGGAAAATTCATTAGTTGCCTCGGATTGTTTGACGTTTAAAGAGATATGAACAAAGACACTCGCGCGCACTGTAGTTGTGAAATAAAAGACGCATCCAGGAAGCTATGCTTGTTGCGTTCAAGAAGTACGTCACACTTTTATATTTAAACCTTTCAATATTCCTTCAGCATAAAATACACATCTTCCCACGGATGCTATTCTTGCCGAGTCAACAGCTTCAATTTACAGTTAACCTAGTTAGATTAAAATCGCACTACTAATCAATGGCTAATTTCCCACAGGTTTTTAGATAGACACTTACAGATAGAAACAAATTAAAAATTATCTTTGATTACTTCATTAAATTCACACTTTTCCGACTGATCACTGAATGATGATCTCCGATCATCGGCACAACACTGTAATAGTAGCGCGCGATCATCGTTCCTTCATCGCAACCAACGGGTCAAGCACTATATATCATACGGGATTCCTTTTGCACATAGCTTTGCGACGACGAGCATCCTTTTCACCCTCCCGGCGACCCGCGCCGGCACCTCGTCCGGAGTATGTCTTCAAACTTTACCGAGTCAGGAAAATCGTTTCCCGATAAGACAGATTTATCGGATACGACAAAGCAATTTCAAGTTTCGTCGAATTGCGCCGGAGGATGTTCCCGCTCGCTGGAAGCAACCTCTCGACACAACTATCCCCGAAGAGCTAGCGAAAGAGGCGCACCGAAAAATCCGAGAGAAAGGTGGTAGTGGGAGTTTGGGCCAAAAGGGAAACGGCCAGCCCTGCGTTTCTTCCCTCGTCAAGCTACCCCGATCGCAGCAAACTACCACCACCTTCCCTGGACCCTGACACTACAACACCGCTGACGTCGACCCTGGTCGATGCACCGCGACGAATCTCGCGTGACGTGATCAGGGGTGGGCACGGTATTACCGCGAAAGGGTGCGAGCGCCGCTGGGACGCCGTGGTATGCGACGAAAACCAACCGAACCGATGTAGCCGACACTTCGACCCCCGACAGACTGGCGTCAGGCGACGACGTTCAGCATCGGTTGCGCATGCCCCGCGCAAACGCTCCGGACTCGGTACAAGGCAAGGGCGGAAGTGCATCCCGGCGTGGTCGATACGGCAGGAGGGATCGATCCTCGAACCGACTGGCGAGAGTTGTTGGTTCGAATCCCGGATTGCGAAAACGCCGTACTTTTGGCTGCGTTCAAGCTGATCCCTTTTATTTCAACTACCTCTCTTCTTTTCGGGCTATCCATCACTATTGACTTCTCTCATCTAGTCGCATTTAGTGGAGTACGTTTCAGTGATTAAGCCAATAACCGTTGTACTCGTTTATCAATCATTTTCCCTCGCTCTACCTTCATGACTCGTAATTACTTCTTTTATTAAAATTTATTATTGTTACTCCAACCACTGTATACAATTAATGATTCAAATTTAGCATCTTATTGTACTGTATTTGTTGATCTTCTTTAATTTAATTCAAAATTATTTCTTTTTGTGTATGAAAGTGTGTTTGAACATTTTGTCTTTCCATCTCTTTTCTTCACTATTAAATACCGTCATTATTTTTAATAGAATATTCCATGTGTATATTTCGAGAACCCTACACTTCTTCTGAAGAAAGCATAATGTTTTTCTTTACGGGTAATTAATCACTGATTTTTTTCATCATGCTACGCATACTGTGGCGTAAAAATTATTAATTTTAATAATTTTCATCATTTAAAAAAAAATACCGTATTTGATATATATTTTAAGTTAATGCAACATATGCATTTACGACTATCTTTCAATTTCATACATATATAATATTTAATGAATAAAACGGTCTCATCAGTACGTCATTATCATTTTAACCAAATTATATAGCAAAGCTTATTTATAATATTAATTGATAATTTCTATTACTATATTAATTAAATAACAGATATTATCATGTTAAATTGATTACTGCAGGATATTTCGTTTGCTATGATTAACAAAGCAATTTTTATAACAATTTGAAAAACTAGCGCATACAAATTACTTTATTAATTTTTAAGTAAACTCGGTCTGAGAAATTAATTAACTGCAAAAAATACATGAACCAATGAGTTTGTTAGTTCTGTAAATCTCAACAAATTAGTGATTACTAAATCAATGCAGAATGTGTAAATGTCAGTCGATAAATAACGACACAATTAATTAGCGGGATTTATTTGACAAGCTCGCTTGCGCGCATAAATCGTGCAATTTTGCAACTCGCAGCAAGGAATTCGCGATGGACATTGGAAAATCCAGGAACGGTGAAATAAAGGAACTTTTTAACGAGAATTTCTGGAAACTGGGCGCAGCTGCGCAAAGAGTTTCTCCTCGCGAAACCACTTCGTACCTGCATTCAACATCGCCTTCGCACTTTACCGTATAGTTATGTTCGTTAACAAACTCTTTTCTAACGCTGAAGCTATACGAATTATCTCGCAGAATTATTCCTTGCTTCCAGAAAATTATGCGATCAAACGAATTTTTTACATTGTCGTGCGGTTATGCAGCGAGTGTTTTAATTTTCCTTGGTTCCTATTGGGTCGTCTCCTATGGTGTCTCATTTAACTTTATATCTACATAATGTTACACACTATTTTTCTACTTACGTAAAAAGTTGTAATTTTTTATTTCCCGGCTGAGAAAAGTCCAGTTTCCTGAAAATCTTCCCATGGTAAAAAATCAGTAACAACTTTCTCGCTAAGGTAGATGCGAAGAATAATTGGACGGCGAAGTGGCTAAGGATAAGCCTGGGGAGTGGGAGTGGTTAAATATTTGCAAAGTCAACGCGAGGGGTGCTGTGCCACCTCTCAAAGGGGTGGAAATTGGCCGCCTCCGGCCACAAAGACGCCTAGTGGAAATCCGCGCTGAGAACGTTTTCTCGTTTGCGACACGAGGATACAGAGCATTTCCAGGACTCCGTCCGTGCAAAAGTTCAAGGATGCCGTTGAAATTACAAACACGCCCCAATCTAAACTTCTAAAGATGCAAAGACTCTAATATTCTCAGAACTATCTAACGGTATAAAATTATTTATTAAAAAAGGAGTGAACAGATTGGAAATTAACACGTTTTTATTTACCGCGTAAAAAATAAAGGATTTTAATACATCTGGAAAATTAAAATTCACAATAAGTCAATCAATAATCAGTAATAATCATGTAATCAGAAATAATCTATCTTAAAAAAAAAGAAAAGGAGATAAAATCTTAGATTAATCAAGAAAGAAAGATGTTTAGCCTGATATTTGTTAAAGAGATCCTTATAACAGGAATTCGAGCATTAAGTTTAGTCAGTTTTGCAATAACTCTTCAAAGAATTTTAGAAATCTCTGTCAATTAAAATTCCAGTCAATTTGTTTAATAAGAATTTGAAAAAGAGAATGTTAATTTTTGTTATAGGGATAATTTTAATCCCGAAGGGAGTGTTAATATAATGAAACATTGGTATCTTGACACGATATTGTACGAGTGACTCGACCGATGGTGGATATGACCGAGATTTTCCATAGTAAAACAAAAAGCGAGGAGTGCAAGAGGAAAATGACATTTCTTATTGTTAGCGTAGTGCGGCGTAAGGATCTTTCAGAAAGGACATGAGACAAGGGTCGCGAAGCCGACAGGGTGTGACGCGAGAAATTCGTGCCCAGATTGCCGAGTACGAATTCAAATCCAAGAAATCGATGCCGCTTTTCGTGCGGCAGAACGGCGGAATCCTGGGAGCGTCAGTGACTATGAAAGTCGCAATCTGCGAGGACGAGTGTTCCGATCGTGCAATTCCGTTCCCTAGGACGTTATACATAAATTTGAGGATCGGTAGAAGCGAGGGTTTGGAGCTACAACCAAACTAGGGTATCCAACAACGGCAGAATCAAGATATATTGCCGATTATATAATAACTTTTATTGACGATAAATATTGAATTGAATAAATTGGCAATATTAAAGAGGCAGTAGTTATTCTTTCAAATTAAAGAGAGATAATTGAGATATACCTAAGCAAAATATTGCGAGTGCCATTATTTTTAATTTTTCAAGAGAGAAAGGAAAAACTTATTTCCTTGAAAACTAGCACTTTACAAATTTTACAAAAAATTACCGTAACGAACAAAGACATGAGCAATCAGTCTCTGCAAAAAATTTTAATTAATTCTAATTAAAAAAAAGTTCGTGTTAAAGTTGTTAAAATTTGAAAACGTTGTGAGTTTAAATAAAAATATAAATCAAAACGTAAATTTGAATAAAAATGTCAATTGCACGATAGATTTACAATGTTTTTTACATGTTTTGAGTTCCATTCTTCTCCGCTTATAGCAACACTTTGTACACCAAATATTAGTATGTGATATAACACGCCACTTACAACCAATTCATATAATAAAATACATTCACAATTTTAGCACTTAACCGTATTGTCATGGTACGCCTTAATTAATGAATTCGATGCACGTTTTTGAATATTTTTATTCAAGTCTAACCACTAGCGTTTGGAAATCAATAAGAACTGATGACGTTTGCCTATAGAAAGAAAAATTTCATTTTGTCGTGCAGTGTAATCCGAGGTTAGTGGAATTTAAGACTAGAAGGATACGATACTACAAATGCAATCCTGGTTGATTCGAAATTTCAGGACAAAGAGCATTTATGTGTGACCGTTGAAACGAGTGTCGTTAATTTTACAGAATTTTATTTGTTCATTGCGACTTTTAAATAAAACAAGTAGCGTAAATAAGTTAAAAGGGCATGCTACGCTATTATTATTCACAAAATTGCTATAGCTATTATAAATGCAATCCAAAAACGCGGTATTATGCATTGCGCCGCATACGTTATGGAATTCGGGGAAAATGCGCGTTTTATTATTTCGCGCTTTTTGTAGTGCTTCTCACGCGCGAAATTCTTTCGTCGGTAAATTGAGCAAATTGCACTTTTATGAAATTCTTTCCTCGAAACTTTGGTATAGATTCTAGAAAATTGCATTCACTGTTGTACGCTTGACAAACACAATAAAAAATCTATTTTATTTTACGAATAACTTTTAATTTTCCCAGATTAAATCTGTTTAATTTTATTTGAAAATGCTTCCGGACTTTTGAAAAAAATTTTTTTTTTAGAAAAAAACGTTTATACTTACATCCTACATAGCGGTTATATAATAACAACCATACGCTTATCACTTCTAACAGGAACGCTTAATGCTCTGCGCGAAAAATCGTTAATTTTGCAGCTGCAACTGCTGCGGAACATTTAATTACTCCGCACGCGTCCCACATAAGTTCAACGCTGAAGCGAGGTTGATGACATTAAATTCTATTAAGAGGGTTCCCATTCGTATTTTCCGTGAGCTTAATGCGCATATTCATGACGGTTCATCGCATCGGTAGGTATTAAAAGCGTTAAAACTCTGCACACAAACGGAGAAAGATTGGACTTTTTAACCATTTGACAAATGCATTTTTTCCAAGATTTTTTTATAAACATCACACTTTTTATTTGGGTTTGAACATTGAATTTATATTTAATATGTGTAAATATACCATATATACATATGTATGCATGTATTATATTACTAGCATATTGTATGCATATGCATAAGTGTGTGTGTGTAAAATCTCATATTTATAATAAATATGAAATGGTATTAAAATTAAATAATTGAAAAAACATACAGGAAGTTACAGTTTATAATTGTAGTTTTATATCGTTTAATTCGTTAATTATTTTAGTTTTTACATGGTGTATGATTTATATATTAAGCTTACAAATATTTTAGGCAATTTCATTGGATGCTCCATCATACGCTGTATGTGTACTAAATATTAGACTAATTAACAAATTCATTGATACATAGAAAAAATTCTGACTTTCTATGTGTTTGTATTCTTCAGTGATTCGATTATTACGATACTATTTTAAACGTTAATTATAAGCTTATGACAGATTTTCCTGCTCTCATCTTTGCTTTATACAATGCTTTTGAATACATTAATGTGGCTGCTAATGGCATTCATACAATTTTACATTATTTCTATAATACAATTAAACGTGTAATTTTATCCTCACATCCTGCAAATGATTTTTCCCAGTTGGTCATCCGTGAGAAAATAGACCCCGTACATGGAAATGCACATCCGATGCATCTAGAGCGATTAAATTTACAGTGTTAATATTTGCAGTTACTTTTTATACAAAAGCAACACCGGACTTTTCGATATTGAATCACGACTGATACGTACCGATTGGCAGCAAACCGAGCGAGCAGACCAATCGATGCCAAATGGTTGAATTTCGGGCTACCAAATTCGATCGATCGATTCACCGTCACTTCGAAGAAGATGCGTGCGTGGATTTTACACGTGTCTGCACGTGCCGACACGTGCGTGCCACTCGCACAGGTCCGACTCCATTTAATTACTGGGTCGAGCGAGCTTTCACGGCCGTTAAAGGAAATTAATTGTTCCAGCAACGTCCATGCTTCCGGTTTCGACAGCATACATGATGGATCAAGCAGAACGCCAGGTGGGAAAAATCCCGGTAAAGAAAAAAAATCTTTTGCACATAGCGGTTTCAGTACTATGACTCTTTACTATATATTGTTATTTTTATGCGTTACGCTTTGATATTTTCACTTTTGTCAAAAGAGAATATAATTCTAATGACGCATGAAAAAAAAAATCAAATATAATGGAAAATGTCGTTTTAGTAGAAATTTTTCCACACACACACACACACACACACACAGCGCTCATTTCGCATTTTCACTGTTTTAAAGGCACTATTATATCAAGTAATATTATATCAGGCATTATTATTATTCAATGTCATCAAATTTACTTTTATTATTGCGTACTTAATTTTATGTCTGGTTTTCATTCAACGAAGCTCCGACTATCTTTGATCTATTTTTGCCTCGTATTTATCGGACTTCCTGCGAGAGCGGTTGCGAGATTTCCTTCCTCTCGATCTCCCTCGCCAAGTTGCTTGCTGCTATGCTTCTCTTCGACTTACCGTAAATTGTTCTACTTAGCTAAGACGAGTAGTGACCCTCCCAGCGAAGTTTAATTAGCTTTTAAATCCCTGCCGCTCATTATGCCCTCCTTTTTCTCCTCCAAATTGAAGGGACGGGCTTCTTCTCCTATCGGCCAACTTCTCGCGCAAGTAATCGCGCGGAAAGGAAAAAGGAAGCGCGCCTTTTCAGCAAGAAATACAACCGGGTAAAGAATTTCACCGAGAACGACACCGAGAACCGATCGGCGACGCTTCCATTTAATTGGCCAGCGATACTTTTACTCGCTGGATGCCGAATACAAGTACGAGATAGTGTTCGATAAGTATCACTTGCTGACTGTGATAATTAAACAAGAACTTCACACTAACAAGAAGTGAAGATTGATACAGATAATTAATTCTTAGATCTTCGTATTCTACGTTTACAATTTCTCTTTTAATCTTGTTATGCATGGATAGATTTTTATAAATATTGTAATTTCTTGTTTTTTGAACTCTTTTCCAAGATTTTTGATTTTCCAAATTAAACCTTTTTTTTAAAAAATTTTTTTAATATTTAATAATATTTTCGTGAAAGCTAAACATTAAATATGTATTTAAAAGACAAACTTATGGATCTAACTAATTTTATATGTGACATACATCGTATATTTTAAAAATGCGAATTATTTTTGCAAATGCCTAAATCAATTTTTGATTCGTAGTTGTTAAATGTACTAGAATTTTATAATCTGTTGAATGACATAGTGGACTTTACTTTAAAACTTACTTTCACAGTTATACGCATCAAAATGTTATCAATCCCCAATATAAATCCCAATAATATATTGTCAATAAATATTATAATAAAATAAAATTTATAAAAAATTGTTCTATTCGTCAGTTTTTTACTTGATGCTATTTTTCAAATATCGATATATCTATAGAAAGTAAAATAATTGAATTTCGAAAAATAATGAAGTATTAAATTTACCAAGATTACTGATAGTATTTAATACGAGAGAAAGACAATCTTACTAGGCCTTCACTAGTCATTTCCGGCGACATGTAGCGCGCCCTTAGCGTCCACCCTTTGATTTATCACAACGCAGGACCACCCGCGAGGTAGGCAGCCGTGTCGGAAGGCTCCTCTATACGTGGTGATGATAAATCTCGGGCACTCTCGGCTACAGGCGCCGCCGCTAAATCTGCGCGAATCACGCAGTGTGCGGCCGGTATCGCTGTAATAAATCGCGCTTCGATCGCAAAACCGTCTTGTAATACACGTACCGCGCGAGAAAAAGGATCTAGAAATAGTAGAATTTATCCTCTAATTCCCAAGGGAATTAAATCTCCGGGGATTGAAACGCTTGAGAAGAGGATAGTATACAGGATCAACACCAAATTGGAAACTCAACAATTTCGAAAATGACAATTGGAGAAAGAGTCTGCATATTTTAAGATAAATGAAACATTGAAAGTGCGAGAATTATAGGCGTGTTAAAGAATGAAGCGCAAATGAAAACGACAGCATTGGCAATAACATGTGTAATTTAAGAAAAATTGCGTAGTATCTGAAACTCTTTCGACAAGGAAAGCCGCGCGTCGTTACAACGTAGCCGATGTACCAACGTATCGCCATAGATTTCAACCAATAACCATTTCCCCGTAGAGAATTCCGCCATATCCACGGAAGCAGCCAGTTTTATGTTCAAACGACTTCCCATTCTCGAGACAAGAAAGATACAACATAAATGAACCTCTATTTTTACAAATATCACGCCTCTGTGTATATTTATAACATTCTTTTTAAGCAAAAAAAATTATCTACCCTCTAAAAAAGTTATACTCTCTTCTTGCGATTTTGCGCGAAAAGAGAATAAATCATAAACAGAAGATAAGCGCAGTTCCAGGTATCAAACTCCAGCTATCAAAAAAATAAATTCACACTCAGAAAAAGGCAACAAATAAATTTAATTTAATGACGATAATATATTAATTATAATTTTTCGATATTATAATAATTTTAAACGAAACAGAAGTAGGATTTATTTAAAATTACAGAAAGATAACTAACATATAGTATCGAAAAATTAATAAACTGAAAAGAGTAAATAAAACTTAGATAAATAAGTAAAAAAAATATATAATGATTATAATAATAAAAAATAGAAAAATATATAATTATATGTATATGTGTATGCATTATAGAAACACATATAATTAGGACATAACATTTAAATTAAAGGCAATAAATATAATGAAAAGCATTAAAGAGAAAAACACTTTTTTTCAAAGGAGAAAAGGATATGACGTTTCGTCGTTCCAGTATAATCCTGTTGCGAAAACATCGCCCTGTTGTGCATTATGGGACGACGAATATGGCGAGGATCCTTATGATCCTTCTTGCTATCAACTTGGCCGGCAAAATAAGTACGCCCGAGATTCGGCTTACTCTGAATAATATAATATATGAAACTTATGAAACAGCTTTGAGGACGTCGTAGTGGTAAATCCTCATGTTATAAAGCTGAAAGACGAATGGATAAAATTGTATTTCGGCGGTCTATGTGTCTAATGATACATATTTTAGCAGAATCCAATAATCTACAAACGAAGATTTCACGTGACACAGAAGCAGAGACCGAGAGCAAGAGGGAAGTAGAAGAGAGAAGGAGCAATTAATTATGCCTCAATAAATGTAGAAATAAAATTTTAGGTTATGTATCACGAATCTACAAAAATTGTATGCCTTTCTTTCCTTTCCCTCGCTTTTCTAAAGTTTCTGAACCCTAAAGAGCTAAACTTCTAGTTGTAAAATTCATTCTAGACAATGTTCCTAGACAGCATCTACTCTTCCTTCAGCCTCTTTGTCTGGCAGATGAGCTAAGTTCATTAACGTAAATGAGATGATTCTGAAGAAGAGCTACTCATCATGGAACCAGCCATCCACGCCCCGAGGGGATCGCCTCAAAGCCTTCTTATCGTAGATTTAACACGTCGTTACGTTCTGTGAATACGCTGTGAATACATGTGCGTAGACGCGAAGCAGATAATTCTGATACAAAACTAATTTTGCGAACCCCTTACGTGCATTAAGCTCACCGGCGACTTACCTCTGAGTTTTGCATTTACCGGAGAACCTCGAATTATTATATGGATTAAAGTAGATTTATTCAGCTTAATAGAGAGCAAGTTACAATTCAAATTTGTAAAAAAAATGGTTTAACTAAATTATGGTTCAGTTGAATAAAAACTAAATCATAATCTTACTCAACCCGAACCAAATTTATTATTTCAACTTTAAATTCAACTTGAACCGTAGTAATGATTATTATATATATTGGATTAGGGAAAAAGTCCCTTTGCAAGTTGATAAAAAGACTTTCAGCAATCCATACATTGTATTTTTTTAAAATTGGCAATTATATCGCTTGATAGAGCAACGTTTCAGCTTTAAGAATCTGTATTTTTAATTGTGATACGATGATTTTTAACGGAGTTACAAGCAATAAAGTCAGAATGTTCCTTTTTACTTGATTCGCGACTAACTCAGGAACAAAAAATCGTAGGAACATAAAAAAACGATTTTGTAGAGAAAAGCTTTTATAGAATAGAAAGTCGAAAACTTGCTCAAATTTTTTTTGGGCACGCTACAGACCTACAAAAGTGAAAAAAAAGTTTTTTATTTTTAAACAAAAGTTAAAAAAGAAGCATACAACCAATACGCCGGTTATTTGTTGCGATGTAAAAAAAATATATTTAAAATAAACTCTACAAATTTAAATTTATATACGTTTTGGCCGATATTCGGCCTTCATCAGTATGATCTAAAATACAATTTTTAAGTCGGAAATTAAACAAATTAAAAATTCAATTTAAATATTATAAGAGAATAAATCTCAGTCCATTCTAATGTACGATTTAATATAAAAAGTTGAATGTATGAGATCGTAAAAAGTTCTTGTAAAGTAGTTGATATTTGTGTGAAGGGGATCCTAAAGCAAAGCTCGAACTCCGACGAAATCGCTAGATGTCGCACCGCGCGCGGCACATCACCATGCTTTTTATACTACACAGCAATATCTCACGTAGCTATGATACACGCAGTCACATATACGTGTCAATTTTCGTCGTACAACGAATTCGTCGCGATAAAGCGTTTAAATCTAATTCTAAGAACTTGACGTTGTATGTTTGTACAAATTACGTGTTTGAGAACTATGATTTCGTACGTTCGGGTTGCAAAGTTTTCATATCAAGCAAATGTTGTCACGACTTGACAGCTGAGACGCCATGTTACACTAAGAAATGGTAAAAAATATATCGATTTCGAAATTTTTGATCATTCTTAGCGTAGACTCCACAAACACGTATTAATGCGTATATTTCAATCCTGGAAAAGGATTTTCGAATCCGTGAAAGAGAAAAAGAGTATTCATTATACAAAAATTATACGTGTTTAGTCGGTAATACAGACCGTCTTTAAGATCTCCTTAATGTTGGTCCGTTATCAATTGTAAATTTCCGTATCGTAAAGAGTTTCCACTCGTTCTTTACTCGTACGAGTATGTGATAGAGAAGTTACAATTATTCCCTGAACAGTTTTACAGTCTTTATAATTTAATTTTAAATTATTAAGGATGGAAGAAACTTTCTAGAACTTTACTTGTTAACAGAATTTTTGTGTTCCTCTGTATTCTGTCGTTCGGTATTTATATTTTTTAATTTTTTTCTGCTCATTTTCTATATGTAAAAATTAAAACTCATATAAATTAAAAAAATATAATAACCATTCGAAAATAGAGATTTCAAGCTTTAAAACGCTTTGTAACATTTAAATTTTGATCATTTTTAACGATGATATTGATGGAGAAAGATCTTTTTACCAACTTGTAAAAGGACTTTTTCCCTAATTTAATATATTAAAAGAATTAATGTCACTAAATCTTAAAATATTTATTTAGATGTAGATTTGGCACCATTAATGGTGTCAAATCTAATTAAATAATAAAATAGTTCAACATTTAATACATAACATTAAAAAATATAAACTTTTTATAAAATTAATTTTTATTTCAGAAACATAAGAAACTTGTTAAAAAAATCTTATTAAACCAACTAAAATCTTTTGCCAGATTGACTTTATGTGTTTAATTTCAGTTTTAATATTTTTTTCGTATGAAACATTCATCAGATTAACGTATACAATATCGAGATTATTTACAACTTGTTCTCGAAGTTACCTATATCTTTTAGGTTATATCTTTCTATACAAAGACGAAAATTCGTGCTTTTCGCGATTCGCATTCTTGCGGATCAATGGGCAAACAAGCATCCGGAATACAAGTATCCTTCTTCCTCAATGCTTTTCCACTTCTAGACAGCCATCGACGTGCATATGCGAACAGATTTCAAACAACGGGGACGACTTGACGAAAATGAAAGCTTCCGCTTAAAATTCGCCTCGCCTTGGCGGCGCTCCGCGCGCGTCTTCGAAGAGATTCATCCGCGATTTAATTTTAGAAGCGCTTTTCGCGTACTCGCCGGTTCAGTCCACTCGTAAGATTCGTCGTGACAAAACGAGTTTTCGACATGTCCTTTCGCAAAAGGAAAAATATAAGTACGTTCGATTATCCAACAATCGACAATATTAAACCTAAATTTCTGTGACGTTTTTTACTGTCCAATTTTCGATGGTATGATTGAAACAATATTTTTGAAGTGTAATTACTGAAATGAAATTTATTATCGTTACCAAAAGAGATACGTGTGAATCAACAATATGTGAAAAGAAGTGAAATTTATTGTTGCTGTGCTGGAAATCTTTTGTTGGACATGCGAAAAGGGGTAAAAAAATTTAGTCTTGGACCATTTTGCGACCCGAGAATCTCTAAAAATAGAAATTGTACAACACCGTAACAATTTGTCGCAATTTTTGATTTTTTTTACATTTTTGCCGAGGGAAAACTTTTTACAAAATTCGTCGAATGGAATTTTTTTTTGAACGAGAAATACAATAGTGGGATGATAACGGAGCGTGATAACGTGGCGAAAGAGATTTTCTCACCTCTCGAAAATCTATCATAAACATCGACGAAAGTAAAAAGAAGTATTAATGATGGATGCGGTGAATTCCTATAAGCTTATCTGCCACAAGCGGTCGGCAAAATAGGATTTGCTGCAATAATCGCTTAGGCTGGCTCGTTCAATCCTTAATCCCTTAACAACGCCAGAAAATATAAAAATTTGTCAAAAATATTGTATTTCGAACTTTACTGTTGCAGGATATAAATAAACTGGACTTTTCTAAAAATATACTCATTAAAAATACAATGTTTAAACAAAGAAGAAATATGATATGAAAAGTTGTTTATATAAATAATACATTTGTGATACATTGTGTAAAAATATTGTATAATTTCGCTCTATATTAAAATTATTAATAAATTTTTTTTGAGATAGAGGGAAATATTATAAAGACGAAAAATACTTATCTAACAAATGTTTTTCTATTTGACGGGTGTATAAATAGAAAAATAAAAAGTAACATTCACGCGCGCAGTAGCAACATATCGAGCGCACAATAACGGTAGTTGTTGTGAGTTCTCGCCTTGAGAAGTGCTCTTCGATGCGAAAATGTACAATTCGGATTCGCTCGTCGAGGAGGCTCCAGTTGTCATCGTCAACGTTAAAAATAACATCGAGGGCTTTTTACAAGTGTGAAACTTCTCGCAAATGTCTAGGAAACTACCATAATATCTTCTCCTTTACTGTGTTCTCGGAATTATGTGCTACTCATAATTTTTGCGTTTTTTAAATAGATTTTCTATGTGATTATAGTATTAAAATGATAGATTATTAGAAACAATTTTTGTCCAATTACTTAAGAATTCTTCCAAATTTTAGGATTATTTGAATTATGTCCAAATAAGTCACAAAAACTATATATTTTCTTGCTCTATCATTTCTTTTATCTTCTTTAAGTAGGTATTTATAGCTGCTTAATAGCAGCATTATTTATTTAAAAGTTGTTAACATGTCAACTTAGAACAGTTCTTCAAAGGTCTAGTTATTTATAGTGGAAATATTACGTTAAAAGGGATTCAAAAAACTTGGAAACTGGTGTCGCAAACTACACTAGCTTGACAGGTAGAACTGGTATGGTCTGAAAATCGTGTGGCATGTTCAAGTCTTCAAAAGTTTGCTCACCGTAAATGTCACAAATATCGGATTTAGTTGGTTGGTCTCTCTCTCTCTCTCTCTCTCTCTCTCTCTCTCTCTCTCCCCCCTTTCTTTTTCTGTCTTTCTCTCTTTGTGCCTCTTGCGTTTTCCCAGATTAGTTTGAAACTCGATGTCATTTATCCGACGTAAATTACGAGACGCTCGCGTATATCGCAAAACTGCGAGCAAACTATTATCGCGATACTAGGAAATGAGCACTTCGCCCGTCATGCGATCGAATTTGCGCGAACGCGACTTGTCGCACGATATAAATGTGTAACTCGCTGGTTTATGAAGTTTTTATGTCGTCGTTTCATGCCCGCATGTAAGGATATCGCGACATTCTACGTGCAGAATTTTTCCTTACGACTTCATAAAATACTCCTAATAGAAACATTTCTACAAAATATGTATCGCGACAAGCAAACATAGAGTTAAGAAAAATTTGGGAGAAAGTAATTTTCAATAAATTCATTTCTCGATCAACTTTGTTTAACAATTTTGATGTGCTGCGGTTGGAGTTTTTGACGGGTAACATTGCAAGTTGAAAGGTCTAAACGCGGCAACGTGCGGCGATGTCCTCCAGAGGCGATATTCTTGGCGGGACAAACAAGGGTGAACGCACGTACGAAGAGAGAGCGACGGCTCGCGCGACTGCACGTACTCTTCGCCTCAAATAGAACGCGCCGCCTGTTGGTAAACTCCGCGCTCTGCTCTCCCGTGCGGCCCGTGCCTTTCGATTGCCATCAGCACGAGCTCGTTTTCTCTCGGTACCATTCCTTCGCTTAAATACAGCCAAGGAATGCGTGTCTACTAAAACAGTCACAAGACATTTAAAATAAGATTATTGAAAATACCATTACTTGTAAGCCCGTGAATATGGATACATTGAACTTCATCCTTTCGAGAATTTATAATAGAGGAATTATCTAACAACTTATAATTATAATATATTGATTTTTTAAGGTCTGTTTTATTTGATAATAGGATATATAATGTCCAGTTATTTTTAAAGGTTTGAAGGATCGTTGAATATAAAAATGAAATTGAAATACTAAAAAAAAAAAACATCAATTAATTCCTATCATTGAAAAACGAAAGTCTTGAAAATTCCGCGCATTTATACATTATTTATGTATCAGAAATTTATATTATCAATCATATTATGAATAATCTCATATGAAAATAATACTGTACACAATCATGTTGAACCTTACATGGTTAGTCCAAGAACTCTCTACTATGTAAATAATTTTTTATATTCTATAATTGTATTCATTAGAACATTTTTCAATTAAAATTTAAACAATTGTTTTATAAAAAGCCCTTGTTAAATTGAAAGTTTTTGTAGAAACACTTGTACATATACGAATGTGTGTGTGTGTGTGTGCGTGCGCGTGCCATTAGACCCTAAAGGATTAATCAAATTTTCATTGAAATATTGCAATTATTTAACGTAACTAATACAAATTTTAAATCTAGTTTCAAAGAGTTAATCGCAATAACACACAAAAAATTTGATTTAAATCCAGCGAGCAGAATACACGTTAGCTGTGTCAAATATGAAGCACATATTTATTTGATGGATAAGTCCCAGCCGATTGGGAATGGCTAAAAGTTCGAAAATATATTATGTTGAACTTTGCAATAAATTACAACTCGGATAAAATCAAGTGGCATTTGGAAATTTATCAATAATTACAAAAATGTGAACTCCGCACGTGTAGGAAAGTAACTTCTCGATCCGCGTGCAGCAGCGGAAGCTACGAAGTGAAAAGTTCCAACGACGACCGAAAGAGTAGTCGTTCTCTTCGTATCCGGTTCTGCCGGCAGCCGGAAAAATTATTTTTACTTCAATCGCGAGTGTGTGTGCTTCGTCGTAGTTGTCGCGTGTTGCTTCGAACTTATCATTGTGAGCTTTTTAAAGATTACACTTTACAATATTCTCTACAATTTCTGTAATAATTTTTCCATAAGACTTTGAAATATACATATATATATAACATAGTGTTATTTTCGCGAAAATAATTTATAGCTGAGTTTTTCCAAGAATTACAATAAATTTGGTGATTAATTTGAACAGAGTGCTTCGTGAATATTAAATATTAATTATTATCATAAAATCTTAAGATTTAATTATAAATTGCTAAGCTTAATAAAGGTGACAATTCTTAAAGCATTGAACTTTGTGTTGTGGAATCAACGAACGCGAGGCAGATGTCCAAGATGTTGCGAATAGAATTAGTGGGCCTTCTATTGTTGGCCTGCACGCAAATTCTTACGGAGCATCGCGACCATCGTGAATCACGAGATCAATATGGCTACCATCAACGGTTTCATGACCTTCAGGAAAGAATAACGAGGGAAGTTCGGGTCAAAGAAGGCCGATTACGTGGCATGGTGATTCAACCCAGAACTAATTACAATTTGCAGCTGGTTGACGTCTTTCTTGGTAAGTTTTAAAGTGCCATTATGTTTAATTACAAAGAAAATTTGTTGTCGTAGTTTATTTTTGTATATCTAAGGTAAAACATTAGTGAGATGCATTTATAATCCTTACAATTGATTATATTAACTTCTGCTTCCTCAATTTCTATCATAAATTTATATTTTGTCAACCAATAATTTTATTTCTGGATTTCTTTTTCAAGAAGCTTATTTCAACAATTAATGCATCTCACTTCATTTTACTACGACAGTTTTTACCAGAATTGTAACTAAATAATGTAACTAAATGTAGGGAAAATCAGAGTTTGTTGGCACAGTTTTCACATTAAACTTTTTAAACAACTAATTATTATGATTAAAATGTATTTATATAATAGAGAGAATCTTTCTCTATATTTTCATTCCAGGAACGGTTCTGTAAATTCTAGTTTTTTGTAATTAGTTAAATATGTTGCAGTAACCAACTCGGTCGGATAGTGGGCTATTAAAATCCGTATTAAATTAATGTGTTAAATGAAAGTATAATAGAAACGAAGAGCAGATCGAAAAAAACAGACATGTATTTTTTGATAAAGATTGTAACATTTAAAGTTATTTTGTAATGATCAAATAGTAAAATGTTGTTGAAAAACAAACAAATAAACTATTTTAATTTTAGCTTACTTTTAATAAAGAAATATTAAATATAAACCATTTTGTCAGAGTTAAGTTGTAACTAAAGCAGGGAATGGAAGTAACTCGTTACTTGTAACGAAGTTACAGTTACAAGTTACTTTTTTGGTAACTTTAC
>NW_017295598.1:480607-482624 GCF_001594075.2 Trachymyrmex cornetzi
TAACTAATAACGGTAACTTGTTACTTTTCCTACTCGGTAACGAGTAACTGTAACTTGTTACTTTTAAAAAGTAACTTTCCATTCCCTGACTAAATGTTCACATACGTAGTAACAGCAAGTCAAGTTAAGCTTTCCTCAAATATCGGTTCATGGCTTCATAAGATGGCTTAACCTTTCCACGCAAAGAATTCCAGTATTGAATCTTTCCTGTTGCGTGATAGTTAATGCTAGAAATGCACACGTTTCCGGATCTCATTTTCGAAGAAAAGACGCGTGGAAACTACCTGAAACCATTTATGTGTATCGATACATTTAATTCGATGGAGACGCTAAGCTGGTTGACGCAAAGCCGTCGTTTCATATGCAACGACCTACTACAACGGTATCTCGATAACGTTCGATATTCCGAGGAAACTCGGCTCCGGTCAGTGAGCAAAAGTTTCCTGGCAGCTGCATATCCGCGCTTTGAGAGTCCCGATACGTCAAAGGATCCAAAACGAGGAGCGTGCGCTCGCGCGTCTATGTATTTCGGGAACAGATATTACTGCCATCGCCGCACATCTCTACCCCTCCGGCTTTCTCCGTCTTTGCTTGACTCGCGCTGCGCGTCAACTTGCACTGCCACGCGTCGAATTGCATCCGCGTGTTCATCACATCGAGTATACGTATATCGTTTCTTCTCGATATTCATCTACACATTTGAGTCGCTTCTTCCTTAAGTCTTATTCACCTAGCTTGTACAAATAATTAAATTAAAGGGAATCGATAGAAGAATCAAGAAGAATTGATAACAAAATTTTATTAACCCTTACCGTACCATCTACAATTTGGTGCCTCATCCATACCATCAAGGGTCACTTCAAATCTCTTTGTTTTTTCACCTCTTCAAAATAATTCAAAAAATCTCTAAAAATTCACCAACATACTTTCAACTTTCTAGAATAAATATTAACTCTTTATTTTGGAAAATAATAAAATGTAGTATAATTTATAATTACCGAAAGAAACTCAAAGAAACTTGCACGAGCAGAAATCGCTCGGTAACTAGTTACCCATATTAGTACGGTAAGAATTTAAAATCGAGAATGGAGAACAAAATTTTAATCAAATAGAATTTTAATCAAAAATGATGTTTAATTGTGTTAAATAAAATTAAATTGGAGTTTAATTGTACTTTGATTTCAACTGATATTCAGAGGAACGAGCTATTTAGCTTAATTAGAAATGAAGTTACTAGCGTGGCACAAATGGGATCCTTTTTCAAAAATACTTTAAATGCTTTTATAATAACAATTCGGTAAATAGTTTATTTCTTCTAAAATACATTTATCCTGTAATAGAAATGTCAGTTATTGTATTACTTTAGCATCACGCCATGAATCTCAAAGCAAGGTTCTCCCCTGTGTTTTAGGAGTTCCTTACGCGGAGCCTCCCGTGGGATCCTTCAGATTTTCTCCGCCACGCTCACCGCAACCGTGGAGAGGAGTGAGACAGTCGCAGGAATTCGCTCCAGTTTGCCCGCAAGTCTTGCCAAATCTTCGAGAGGAAGTAAAGCCAGGCAGGTACGAGTACCTGGAGAGACACTTGCCGTACTTGAGAAACCAGAGCGAGGACTGTCTGTATCTCAACATCTATGCTCCCCATCAGGTTGAAGGTAAGTGCAAATAGTTATAGGAATAGGAGTAGCGTGGTGGATCTGTCAATCGTTCAAGTTTTGAACTTATTTGCAGAAATTCACATGACTCGTTCATGCTGCAAATGAACTCAATTTCTGATTGGGGGTCCTCCGCCATTATGCGCAATGGGTCATCTTATTAATTTTATCATGAAGAGTAGTATTGCTGTGAAAGTTGTCGGCGTTGATACCAAAAATATAGTCAATCTGTGATACGTCCGGATATGTTAAGAAACTTTAACTCATCCATTTCTGATACGCTATTAAATTAAAGCAGTGGTCGCAAGGATTTGCACATTTCGGGCCGATTCCGGCGCGCGACCCCCACCACCGCACGGCCGA
>NW_017295598.1:483099-515412 GCF_001594075.2 Trachymyrmex cornetzi
CGGAATCGGCCCAAAATGTGCAAATCTTTGCGACCACTGAATTAAAGAAATCTAAGATTGCGATTATGGAGGATAAAGAACAGGAGACCGAACTCACCGAACTAGGCTTTAAAAAGTGTGGTCAAAATCAGGTTTCTAAATTGGTATTGGTGGTGCTCGAATCGCAAAACTCCTCTCATACGCGGTTAAGCACACACAACCGAACACACATAACCTAAAAACAGAAACGTTATTTTTTGACATTATGCTCTGACAGTAACAGTAAATTGTCATTAAAACTGCATGAAGAATGGAGCATTCTTCATGTAAAATTGGTATGACTTATCCATATTAGCATTAGAGGCTAACCTAGGCTATTGCCTAGGGGCGGCAAGTTTAGGGGGGGGGGGCGGCATTTTTTTAAAAGAAGGTAACTAATTTTTTGTAAAAATTTTTATAAAAATATTGGATCGAAGTACATCAAAAAAAGAAGTAAATCCTTTATGGCGATGCTAAAGCATACTGTTTTACCCACATTTCCATTCGGTGAAAAATCTCCGTATTAGATATACAGATTGCAAAAGTATTATTACATAAATTAAAGTATGCACAAACAGGACCTCAGTTGCACTGGATCTCACGAGAAAAAAAATTTTTTAATTCGTTAAAAATTCACTTACTTTTGGCTCGTACAGCTGTCACCTCAGATATATATTTGCTGGATATTAGAGTTTTAGGGTGCATATCATGAAAATAAGCGTGCAGCTGAGGTTACATTATTGAAACGAACGATACCGAGATTGCTAAGATTGAAAGTCTAGAAAAAAAGTATCGCCACCGAATAGAAAATACGTGTATACAGGTGCTTTGCGAAGACTGGGACTGTCAACAGAGCCGAAATTCCGTGTAGCAGTAGTTGCGCGGTCTTGCGATAGATGTTGCTGGCATATGTTATATAAGAACAGATGTTTGCGTTTGAGTAAGACAGAATGATATATATTATATAATATAATGTAAAAACCGAATCAAAGATGTTACCACTATTATCGAATTTGGAATTAAAAAAGTCTGTACTATCGGCCTTGATCGAGTTCGGTAATCGGTTTAGCATCCCCTTAACCGCACAAATAGAAAAAGAAATAGAATATTGACGAAACGTTTTAAAAAGCGTATAGTGTCAGTCATTAAATCATTAACATCTCGTGGTCTACCATTCAGGGATTCTAATGAATGCTTTGGTTCTCTTCAGAACGGCAATTATATGATGCTTTTAGAGCTTATTGCTGAATTCGATCCGTTTCTATTTGAGCGTATAAAAGTACATGGAAATAAAGGTAGGGGATCTATATCTTATGTTTCATCCATAATTTGTGATGAATTTATTGAAGTTATGTCAGGAGAGCTATTAACAAAAATTATAAATAAAGAGGCAAAATATTATTCAATAAGCGCTGATTCAACTCCTGATATATCTCATGTCGACCAACTGACATTTATTTTACGCTATGTAACTAAAGAAGGAGATTCGAAAGAACGATTCATTAAATTCATTCCAAATTGTGGCCACAAATCTGAAGAACTTTTCAACGCTTTGCAGTGAGCGTTTAAATGCCTTAGCATTATTGTACATTGAAGCAGAGCTTAATGTCAAAACAGATTATAATTTGATAATTAATCAGTTTGCCGTGTGAAAATCGCGTAAAGTTATAATTAAAAAAAATTAAATACATGTAAAGGTGCAATAAAGGTAAGGTTCCTCAATCCCTATAAATAGTCTTTTTTTTGTTCCTTACGCCGACATGGTTGTTGGACAATTGAATGGCGGCGGCAAGAATTTCACTGTCTAGGGGCGGCAAGAACCTTAATCCGATCCTGGACTTATCATGCAAACTGTGAGAACGTGTCGTGGAATAAAAGCGACATCTCGATCGAACTAATTTCAGATGACCACTTTTGACCACGCTTTTTGACGGCCTCGTCTATGTAAGTTCGGCTTCCTATTCTCTATACTCCATGATGTATACACATATATAATTTAGCGTGGATGATCCCATATTTAAAGTCGAGAATAATTCTTTAATACCGCAGGCAAAGTAATTCTTCGAGAGAATGAAAATATCTGGCACTGAATGGAGACTTTCCTCGGATTTTCCTGGCTACAGCAAACGAAACATGAAATATCACTAGGAAAAAAAGAGGGATCGGATCGACCGTTCCATCTCGCGCGGGCTCGCGATTATGCGGGTGCATTCGGCTCTGCAACGAGCTTTTCCACACGGTCAACTTCGTAAAACAGCTGCCATCGATTTACGGGGCCGGCCGGTGCGGCGTCATGGTGGAAGGAACGGCAGGTTCAGTTTTCGCGTGCGCGTTATAAATTCATTCGCTGCGTCCGTATATATTCATTCCGCCGCGGCCGGTCGGTCGGTCGCCCCCTCGATGCGCGTATTCACCATTTTACAATACTGTTGGTCTGAGTGGGTTAAAACTCGCGTCGCCGGGCTATTTACGAGCGTATGGAAATATCTGCAAGAATTCCAAATCGAATTGACCGGCGGGGCTTTCGGCATAGCTACTATGAGGTACCACTCGCAAAACCGCATCATCCCGCCGCGTCAGCGCGTCTGTTTCACGCTGCGATACGTCCGCCATGAGCCGAAAATTTTTTTCTATTGCATTTCCACGATGCAACATGATTTCGAATCAAAATCCTATCTTCCGGATCGATTTCAGTATTTCTCTACGTTTCATGTTGATTATTGAAACCGATACGAAAAAAAAAATTATGGAAAATATTATAGAGGAGGGAGAATGTGTGTCGAGAAACCTCAGGCACCCCTAAAGGAAAAATTAAATAAAGCCAATGATTATCAATTAACTTAATTAACTAATAAAAGTCAATCTTTACTCAAAAGATACTGCAGCTATTTGGCTTTAAATTACAATAATTAACATTCATACATTATGAATATAATTTTAAACAAAAAACAATCTTTAAATAAAGATTTATTTTATTGATAAATAAACATTGGTTTTATTTAATTTTTGTTTAGGTATTCGTAATACTTCCATTCTCCCGTATTACTAATTACTCCTTTTTTTCATAAGATAAATAGCTTTTAAATTTCCTATAACCTAAATAGTTATCGAGCTGGAATTAAAAAATATTTAATATATTATTGTAATTAATATATTATTATGATTTTGAATTTCTTATGTTTTTAAGGATGTATTATGTGCATAGTTTTTACAGAAAATTGGACTGGAATTAAAAATTTAAACTTTCTATATAAAAATAAATGTTATATACATATAAAACGGTTCACACAATAAGGTCAATATTTAATAATGAATTTTTATAGTTTAAATAAAAATTTTCTCATTTCATTTTAATTATTTTGTAAAAATATGTTTCTTATTGAAATAATTTTTAAATCACCAGTTTTTAAATCACTGTGAAACTTTTTGTATTACTTTTAAATATAATATGGAAAAATCCGTAATTTTTTCATAATTTTTTATTTGGTTAAATATTACGTTTAATATTTCTTTAATTTAACTTTCGTATTTAAAATATTCTATATATTATCTGTATACATAATCTGGTCTGAATATGATGTAACTCGCTTATAAACTAACTTCTTCAAGAATGTGACATATCTTCTTTATCCATGTCCTCCTTCCAATGTGGAAATAGGTTAATCTTTTTATCACTGTTTGAGAAGAGCACTCTCTTCTTCGTATCTCTTCAGATAAACACGATAAGCAGCACTAGATTTCCTCAGCGTTTTCTTAGTAAGTAGGCATTAACCCGTTAAAGCAAGCTTAGTTCATGGATACCGCAATTACCGCAATTGCGGTAGTCTTGCTATTTTGAGAAATGAAAATTTTGAATTACCTATCTCAAAAAATAAATTAAACAATATAACATTTTTAGTACATATTTAGTACATATTTAGTACATATTTTGCGTCGCAAATTTCTCGAAACTTTATAGAAGCTTTGCATTTTAATAAGTGTTAAAATTTATTAACTTGATAAATTATAAATTAAAATATCAAGACTTTTTAATATATTTATAAACGAGCAATTATAGTTAATCAACTAATAAAATTCGTCTTTAATTACATAATTATAACGCAATAAAATTCAAACGTTTCGATTTACAAAGTCTTCATCAGTGATATAATAAAAAAAACGTATTTATATAACCCCTTACAATGTCAACGAACTTACATATGAGATGGTTGCTTTTGCCTACAAATCGATTGCCTACAGTATCTTTTGCTTACATCACTTTTACGTACAGTTCGATTGTCTACATGTATTATTGCCTACAGCTCGATTACCTACATGCGCTTTTGCGCACAAATATAAAATTAAAGTTAAGTAGAAAATAATTTATATTTTTAGGAAATCTCTCATGTGAACAGTGGGGTGTCAGCGTAGACAGTGTCCACTTGGAATATTTTCTCAAAAAATCTAACCCTAATCAAACCATTTGTTGATGTGAGGTAGCCCTCATTTCGCGTGGATGGTTGTGAGCTGTAGGCAATAATGTATGTAGGCAATCGAACTGTAGGCAATAGTACATGTAGGCAAAAGTAACTCCTTTTCTAAAATTTTTATTTGTGCACAAAAGCGCATGTAGGCAATCGAGCTGTAGGCAAAAGTGATGTAGGCAAAAGATACTGTAGACAATCGATCTGTAGGCAAACGGGATCCCCCCCTTACATATGATACGTAATAAAAATTATCTCTTTAAGCTAATCTTATATACTTATTTCTGCGTTAAGATATTATGGATCGAAATAGGTATCTAGTCTGAAGTTTGAAAATCCATAATTGTAAAATTATGTTTAACTAGTTCTTCGGTTGTTATCGAGAATCAACTCAGTCAACATTTTCATAAAAAAACGACAGTTTGATCGAGAATTTCTTCAACGACTATCGTACTATATACTTTCTGTACAGTTAAATGTCAATTTATGATTAAATAATTACTATAATTAATTCAATAGTTAATAAAATCATGAAATATGTAATACAGGCAATAGGAGTCGACGCTGGTTATCAATTAGCGCAATTTTTCTTAATACTAAAAATGTAAACCTTAACTTTGGACATTTCCACTCGTGGTTTGAGTCTTTATCAGCAATCTTTCACCCTACCGCAACGATTGGAGTATTGCATGACAAAATGATATCTCCAACGTGTTTCATCTCCAAAATTGAACCGTTTACTGTTGTGAGGTAAGTCACATACTCACAAAGTTAGAAAGCTGAGTGTAATTCAATAGTGATGAGAAGTTATTTTTCCACTTACGTTAAAAATAAATTGGTTCAATTTATATGGAATAGTCAATTGAATCAAAATCAAAAACTGTGCCATCGTATATAATAAAATGCTATTGACAAATTCTTTTCATTTTCCAATAAAAAAGATATTATTGGGTAACTCCGTTATATACGCCGCACCTATCAAAAACTTAATTTACTAAGTATTATTTACTATGTTTAAAGTAAACGAACTATATCAGTAAAAACTTTGTACAGTCTACTATTATGAAAAAAATATTAGAAATCCGAAATATTTATTTTTCATATTAAAAAATAAACTTTATGAAACCCTTGCATATTTACCGTATGTTCTATAGGGGTGAGATATATAGGTACTCATAGGGGGAGGGAGGTATGTATGGCGCTCATGAAAAATTTATAAATAATGCACATATAAATAAGACGTAAAATAAGACATAATAACTTATAAAATGTGTTTATAAAGTTTTATTAAAGAATAAGAATGGTAAATATGTATATGAAATAATAAATAATAATTACACAATCTCTTTCTACATATATTACAAGTGTTATGACATGAGGTACATATTTCGCATAATGCGCTTATCGCATTTAGTGCACTGAATTCATCTGCACACTTTGTATGCTTTAGGCATAAATCTCGCTCGCTAAAAATGCCGCGTATCTCAAACAGGTGGGATATACAAGACAACAAACTAAACAAAGAATACGAAAGCAAAGCACTTGTATTTTGCTATACAACATGCTTTACTATTCCACTACACATATGTATCACGAAATAACCACTAAGTCTTTTACACGCCCTACAGTAATCATTTTATGTAGACTTTAATTTATGATGGCGTTACTTATTACAGTAACAAATCGATTCAACTCACAATAATTTCATTAACAGTAAGAAACTGAAATCATAACACAATACTAATATAACATAAAGGCATGTAATAGAATAGTTGCTGGAAAATTACCCCCACTCCTTCTATTTTTTCTGACTTCTGCGGCGTAAATCCCAGCGCGGCATATTTGCCGGAATTACCCTCTCTAGTAATAATTATGTTTTCTAACACAGAATAAATAAATAGGTATTCACATAATAATCAAAGCAACGCAACCCGCCGTCATTGAGCTATCACGCTTATTTTCTCAGAGTGACACAAATGTTGGTTGAAAATTCGGTTAGATATTTTAATTTTATTTCTATTTTGACGAGTTTAACTCATTAACGAATGCATTAAGGGAGAAGCTGCGGACACGGAATTACTATTACGCGTCACGGAGTTAGTCTTCTGCGAAAGATATATCGGATTTGGAATAAAACGTGCGTTGATGACTGCCCTATCTCGGTGGAACTCAGCTTTGAGGTTGAGTGAAGCTGGAGTGGAAAACGTGTGCACGAGTGGTACTCGAGAAAGTCGCCAGAGCTAACACAGCCTTTGTACCGCCTTGTCGTTCTATGGTTCCAACGAGACCAATTTCTCTTCCATCGTGCTTTATCCAAGGAAGGAAAGAGCATGAAAGGAGAAGAGGAAGTAGGAGGGTGCACGTACTTGCAGTACTTTGTGCTTAGTGCTCTATCAAAATACGTATAATTATATCGACGATGCATTCATATACCTACACGTACTTTATTCTCGAAAGTGAAGTGATTCTCGCTTGTTAATTTTACCTAAGCCTCTCTCTCTCTTTCTCTCTCTCTCTCTGCGTGCTATTCACGAATGTACTTTATGTATAATCACGCTATTGTTAAGTTGAAGTTAAGCTATTTTACCATTGAGATAAATAAAAACAAAGTAGGGGAGACCAGGACAAGAGTCGTTATAATTTTTGATTAGCAATTTTTTCTGTACTAATATATACATATGGAGAGAGGATAGAGAACAGGAGATTAAACTTATATGGACGAGACCGTCAAAAAGCGTGGTCAAAAGTGATCATCTGAATTAGTTCGATATAGATGTTGTTTCCGTTCCATCCGACATCGTTCTCACAGTTTGCATGGTAGGTCGTATTTGGAGACACTGATAGTGTCTATCAGGCGCTAAGCTATAACGCGCAGCGACACTACCGTTAGTTTTACATGAAGAATGCTCTATTCTTCATGCAGTTTAAATGACAATTTACGTCTTACGTCTTACTATTAAAGCGTGATATCAAAGAATAACGCTCTATAAGAAGCTCTATTCTTTGGTTTGGCTATTGAGAGTATTGATAAGAGGTGGAATTTTGTAAGAGATAAGGTCAATATCTCGAAAGATGAGTTTATGTTGGGAGTCCGGTTGGTACTCAATTCAACTTATTTTAGTTTTGATGGGCAGTTTTATAAACAAAATTTTAGTACTCCTATGGGGTCGCTTCTCTCTCCAATAGTAGCCGATTTAGTAATGAGGGATTTGGAAGCAAGAGCATTAGAGACTTCGGGTTTTCAACCCTTGTTTTATTTTCGTTATGTAGATGATATTGTTAGAGCTGTTCCAAAAAATCTAGTTGACTTTACACTTGAGACCTTTAATTCGTTATATGACAGATTAAAATTTACTTTATAATTTGGCGACGACAAAATAAATTTTTTGGATATTTCATATTACTATTATTAATAATAACCATCTAATTGAATTAGACTGGTACCATAAGCCTACGTATTCGGGAAGATACCTTAATTTTTATCGGCCATCCACTCTCACAAAAAAGAGGCATAATAATAAATATGACAGATAGAGCGTTTTTATTATCGGACCCTAAATATCACCAAAAAAATTTTGAACACATTGTCAGTACATTACTAAAAAATGATTATCCCATTGATTTAATTTTTAATACTATTAACACACGTTTAAAAATTCTTCATTCATAAAGGTACGATACAACAGAAAGAATCAAGTGATGAAATCAAGAGGGATGGTACTTCTTGATTTGTACTACCTTATATTCCAAAAATTTCAGACGAATTCAAAAGAATTAGTAAAACCTTTAACACTAAATTAGCTTTTACTAGCTTAAATAAATTAAATAGTTTGATCAAGGGATATAAAGATATCCTCCCAAGAGAAAAAAGAAAAAATGTTGTGTATAAAATTTCATGTAAATCTTGCGATGCCTCTTATGTTGGACAGACAAAAAGGAAACTTAAAATTAGATTGGCTGAGCATCGGAATCATATTAACCGGAATAGTAACAACTAATCAGTAATCATAGAACATCGGATTGAATTTGATCACGACTTCGATTGGGAGAATGTCGCGATTCCAGATGAAGAGTGTTTTCTTAATAAACGTTTAACATTTGAGTGCCTTCATATACTCATGCAACAAAATAGTCTAAATTTACGCTCAGATACAGAGGGTGTACATCAAACTTATATACAATTATTAAAAGACATTAAATAGTTATATGTTGTCGGTTATACAAAATTTTGTTTATATATTGACATTGTCCTTTTTTCTTTTTATTTTCGTTGTTGACCTGATATGTTTTTCTTATGATATTAAATGTATTAGTCTCTCTCTCTCTCTCTCTCTCTCTCTCTCTCTCTCTCTCTCTCTCATGTTTCGTTCGAGCTGATATAAACATGCGTTTTTTAATTTAATACTCTTTAGTAAATATTAATTGTAATTGGTCGATCCAATGTCGAGACGAATTCCTTCTGTGACTTGGGGTGGAGTCACTAGCTTTTAATGTTAATTTGAAACTTGTTGGATAGAAATATTTATAAGATCATTTTAATGTTTTGAATAGATTGTAACCGTGGTCTGGTCAAATCTGTTAATCTGATGGTGATTTTTTCTTGGACATGAAGGGATTGATATTTTGAATTTGTATTGCTGAGGATGATTTCAAAGTGAACTGAAACGTACCATTATTTTTTGGAATAAAAATTCTATTTTCTGGATTGAAGATTTAAGATTGCGTATTAATTACCACGTTGACTCTCATTCACCCTGTCTTTTTGGATTTTTTGTTGTTGAATTTGGAAGAGTCCGTAAGAAGATTACATTAATATCTTTCATTACTGTGTGTGATATGTGATTGTGTGTGTATAAGCGTATATAAGAGGAGTTTTGCGATTCTAACAGCGCTTACTGAGCACCAATATCAATTCAAAAACCTGATTTTGATCACACTTATCAAAACCTAGTTTGTCTCTTGTTCTCTATCCTTCATGTGTATACATTTAAATAAATGAATATCTATGCATTGCTTCAAACTTTTACCTAGATAGATCAATTTTTTTCTGATTTGTATCTATGTCTTTAAATACTGAAAATTAAGATTTTCAATCAGTAGGTTTAACTATTAGTAGGGTTAAATTACCCCACTTGCACTGTGGGGCAAGTTGTTACATTTACAATATTACTTGAAAAATTTATATATATATATATATATATATGGGGTGTTTAGAAAAAAAAGATATATCTTGTGTAATGAACTAAACTGAGAAGAAAAGCCCTCTACCATTTTGCAATTTTCGCAATAGTTAACAAGATATAATAATTGCTAAATATTGCCAAAAATTGGTCTTTAATAATTTTTTTTACTCAAATATTATCAATTTTACAGAAAAACTGCAAGAGATGAAAATTGTTTATTTTCTTCTCATAGAGCTCTAAGAATTTTTTTGGAATTTTTCAGAATTTTTCAATACCGTATTTGGCGTATTTTCTCATGTAGGTAAAAATGAGAAAATGCAGTACTAAAAAGTTGATAAAAAATTCTGAAACAATTCGTAGAATTCTATGAGAAGAAAATAAACAATTTTCGTTTCTTACAGTTTTTCTGTAAGTCAAATAACATAAACATTAATGGACTAATGATAGTCACAGCTGCGGTAGTTCGTGCGAGAAGGAAACAATTTTTATTATGTATAATACTTATAATTCTAGACGTTTCGGCTCCAATTCGGGCCATCCTCAGTAATTCGAATCGATACAATAATCATTTCATCTTCCATGGCTGGACAAGAGAGTGGCAACTCCATCAATCCATAAATTTTGTCTCAAGATTGAAAAATCTCGTGGCAGTGAATAGAAAGAAATTCTAAATATGATATGCCATTAGTATGTTTAACACAATAAAAAGAAAAAGGAAATTGGAAATAGAACTCACCTGTACAGCCATGTAAATTCATTAATAATATAAAATTGTTTAATACAGGAAATAAAGTTGGTCGCAAAGAAACATTATGACTGTGAGCAAGTCAACGGACGATATTCGACTAAGTGCGACAATCGAACAACAAATATAACAAACTTATGCGCGAAGAGCTGCGTAGACATACAAAATTACGTACGGTGATTGAAAACGAACTTTTACAATTTATTGGAATTTATAATTTTTTAACGAAAGAGTTAAATGCAGAAATTGATGTAAATTGTTAAGAATCAAATGTAAACATTAATGTAAATTATTAAGAATAGACAAATACGTACGAATGGTGTAAGAAATCGGTGTCAGATTGCAGATTTAAGCCATTATTTTGTAACTTGATATGGAGCATTTCAGTAATGCGTCGTCTATACAGCCATCTCTCAGAATCTACAATCTCGACACCATCCCAATCAAATTCATGGTTCAATTCTAAACGGTGTTCACTTAGTACAGAAAGATTACCATCGCTTTTCCGGATATCATTTTTGTGTTCTTTGACCCTTGTTTTTAAAGATCGTTTGGTTTGGCCAACATAAGACGCATCGCAATCTCTGCAGTTAATTTTATATATTACATTCTTTTTTTGTAAATTAGATAGGCGATCCTTCTGTGGTCTGATGAAATAATTAAGTTTATTGAGGCTATAAAATGATAAATTTACATTTAAATCTCTCACAACCTCCCTAAATTTTCCATCAATTCCCTCGGTGTATGGAATCGTGAACCATGTCTTGATCTCCATATCGTCTTTGTCATTCTGAGTCGTAATGTCATTATTTTGTTTTAAAGTCTTATTGTGTGATAATGATTTTAGTCTTAAATTAATAGTGTTGAAAATAAAATCCAACGGATAGTCATTCATTAATAATGTTTCAATAACAAAAAGTAGGTTCTTTTTGTGATATTTAGGTACTGACAACAAGAATGCTCTATCTATCATACCAATAACAGTGCACTTTTTTTGCGAAAGGGGATGTTGTGAAAAAAAGTTAAGGTATCTACGAGAAAAGGTAGGTTTATGGTACCAGTCATATTCTAAAGAATTGTTATTATTAATTATAGTGATGTCCAAAAAATTGAGGGTCGAGCCACCTATCTCCATTGTGAATTGTAATCGAGGATGAAAGGAATTAAAAACTTTTAAGATCTCATTTTACATGGCTGTACAGGTGAGTTCTATTTCCAATTTCCTTTTTCTTTTTATTGTGTTAAACATACTAATGGCATATCATATTTAGAATTTCTTTCTATTCACTGCCACGAGATTTTTCAATCTTGAGACAAAATTTATGGATTGATGGAGTTGCCACTCTCTTGTCCAGCCATGGAAGATGAAATGATTATTGTATCGATTCGAATTACTGAGGATGGCCCGAATTGGAGCCGAAACGTCTAGAATTATAAGTATTATACATAATAAAAATTGTTTCTTTCTCGCACGAACTACCGCAGCTGTGACTCTCATTAGCCCATTAATGTTTATGTTATTCGACATTTTCGAGAGTTATTATTTTAAGCTTTATTTTTTCTGTAAGGTTGATAGTATTTAAGTAAAAAATTATTGAAGACCAATTTTCGGCAATTTTTAGTAATTAATATCTTGTTAATTACTATTGTGAAAATTGCAAAATGGTAGAAGACTTTTCTTCTCAGTTTAATCCATTCTACCCCTATACGAAAGATTTATCATTATTTTCCAAACACCCTGTATATATATATATATGTCCTTTAAGCCAGATATTTAATCGATACATTCGTAAATATTTTACAAACATTTTTTCTTTAATTAGTTGTTAAAGTTAACGTTGGAAAGTCATAAAATTAATATTACACGCATTTGCTTCTTTCCTCACAGACAGATGACCATCTTTAACTTTCTTTGCCGCTGTCGCATATGTTTCTACATTTTACAGATTCCTCCTCTAGTTGTCTTTTTTTTTATAAGATCGTACCATTCCACAGACTTTTATAACTAGACTCCTGACTCAATATGATAGAAAGAGATGAACCTAATTCCGAGCTGTCCTTGTTTCAGTTTACATATGCGTATGTATGCGTCTTACTTGCGAATATCGCATAAAATGTGAAAACACTAACGTTATTATTCGTGTAATTTATACATATAAGAGTGAGTGAACACAAATATGGTGCTGCCCAGTGCTGTCTTCAAGCATGGAGTGGCTGTGCATTATTCTGTAGAACAAAGAAATTGTTTCCAATGGTTACACTGTAACAACTTGCCCCAACCTTCCATTTTCAATTCGAAAACTAGTACATATACTTATCGATTCGAACCAAATGTGTTATTATAGTCAAATGTATATAAAAGAAATGTAATAATCACATACCTGTAACTTACAATATATAATATATATACAATGACACAAGCGATTTATACAATGAAATATTTATTTTTAATAGTGAAAATGAAGAAAATATACGTAGCGTCTTCTAGAGTTTAAATGTGGCGACTAAACTAACAGTGAAGTTGTAGAGTATCATAAGAATCACATATAAAAATTCATAAAAATGTGCTACCACCTCTGTGGCAACTAAAAAAACTAATTGTATTGTAACAACTTACCCCGGTCTCCCCTAATTAATCAATTTGATCATCATAAAATACGAAAAGAACAATTTTGCTGAAGTACAATATTTAAAGATGTAGGTACATAAATTGTTGAGATGGTTTATATTAAAACTGAAACAATTAAAAAACTAAATGAATTTTATGTCGCTTTGTCCGCGTAATTACGTATTTTTGAGAATATAAATATTGTTGAAGATGCGCAAGTAAATACAAAAATTATTCATTCTGTGAACGCTGTGTAAATTTGCCTCCCAGAGGAATGAATCGTTAGAAGGAATTCTTATGATGTCTCTTTGAATCCTAATTAATAGAAAGCACGTAGCCATTCTCTGAAATGATAAGGATAATGTTTAATTCCTTTAGAGTTGCTTTCCGTCTAAGTCTAAATTCCAACGTAGATCAAATATCAATAGAATTCGATAGGGAATTTACTGTTCTCTGTTTCGTCATGTAAAGATAATCCTTGATTCTTCAAACTCTTGCTTCTTTGCGATTCTGATCCTCTTTGGATTGTCTGCTCGCAGATTTGAATCTGAATATCGAGGTGAGAAAGCTAGCATTTGAGATTCTCCTTACGGTCGACGCATATTCGGTACGTCGCCATATTGCTTCCCTCCGCCTCTGTAAATCTCGCCCTCGGGCGAGATTTATTCGACTGTGCACCGTAGATCGAGCATTAATGAATTTTCCGATATTTTACAGCGCCGCAGGGGTTACGATCGTTGAAAGCCAACTCCCTCCCTTACTGCTTCGTATTTTTCGCCTTTATTCTCATTCTTTCCCAAATACACATACTGTCTGTGTCACTCTCATGTATATCCATGAGTAGTAGAGTCCTAAAAAATAAAGAATAAAGTGTCATTTATATTACGGAACTATATGTAAATCATACATAAATTGTTATTTAATCATTGTAATGTTGTAAAATAATTATACGGGAAAATGTTAAAAAAAACCTTTGTTTAATGTAAAATTTAATTTCACAGATATAATATTACTCTTGAAAAAAAATATTGTAACATACCCGAAGTTTTAATATTTAAGAGAGCGAACATATCTTACACAGAGTAAACCCTTTAACCTGCGACAGGACGGTTCCGATTTATTCGCAGTCTTAGCACATTTTTCATCGCCCGAATACGGTTTTTCGCCGCGCATGTTCGCCGGCCGAAACGTACCAGGAATAAGTTTTGTTTACCAACCGCGCCGCGAGCGGTTTCAAATTAAAACGTCGGAGCGGTCGCGTGGGGCCGATTTTTCTGCCTCTCACAGTGAAGGTTCCACAAATCCGGAATAACGGTGGCCCCTCGATGATGCCGCTCGGCGTTTATGAAGGCCAAAGAGGAGGGAAAATAAATGAGAGATGATTAGCATCAACAGTATCAGGAACATTGAAAGACGATGTGAATATTTTGTCGTAAATTAATCGAAATTGGATTTATTAAAATTGAAAAGATCATACATACTATTCTAAAAAATTAAGGGACCACATACCTCCAAAAATAGGTAATTTTCAAGAAAGTATAACTTCATCAAAAATGATTGTAATAAGATCATATATGCAGTTATATCCTTAACCTTTAAATGGGGGTTCAAAAGACCCCTAGACTTTTTCAATCGTATATATATTTTATAATCCCGCTGTAAATCGAACTTCTGGCTTCATATACCGTTAGTTTAGATCCCAACTACCAGTTGAAAAGTTCACGGCAAGTCGGTCTCTGTACAGCAGCCGAGGCAGGAACGACGCATTTCCGAGGCGGGATATAAAATACCCCAGTGTTATTTACGTTGTGCAAAGTGAAAATAGAAGCAATTTTTTTATTCACGTTTTTGTGTAAATTTTATAATTTTCAATTGTTAATATTACTGTACGCGCTATAAAATTTTCTTAGTGTAGTATAATTATAATTTTTTCACAAATAATTAGATGGAGTATAATTTGTATGGATGATGCACCGGATCATAAAATTACCGGATACCAAATATCGGTTATTCGAACAGAATGTAACCGATATCCGCTCGGATATCCGAGAAGGCGATTTCTTTGAGTTGGATATCCAACATTGTCCGAATACCGACCGGATTCGGAGAAAGCGTCTTCCAAAAAAATCCTTTAGAGAAAAAGATTGTAATTTTGCAACAATGTATAACATATTACAGCATCATAAATATGTATACTTGTTTCTAGAACATTTGAATAAGAAAGAAAAAAATCAACAATTTAATGATATCAAATTCAACCGGATATATTCCCGGATACTAATAATATCCAGCTATCCGGTTAGATAGTAAAAATTTGCCGGATAATATCGGATACCGGATATCCGGTGCATCTCTAATAATTTGCCTTTGTGCCACAGACCGATGTGCGATAAACACCACGTTTACTTTTGCGTCTAATGTTCTGGGCTAGAATAAAATCTGTGTTTATATGTTTTTGTACTTTTTGTAATATTTTTACATACTTTTTTGTAATTATGTGCCCAAAAATATTTTTTTCATAACTTTTTTACCAAATATATTAGGTCAAATAAATCGTTAATTGTGTTTTTTTTCTTTCTCTAAAATTTTCCCATTCATTTTGCAAAACCAATACCTTTTTTAGAATATCCAGTGTCGGATTTAGCTTTAGCTAAAAAAATACTATCTCAGGAGTACAATCCTAAATTTTTAGCGAAAAATATTAAAAATTAAAAAAATATACGGTTTATTTGTTTAAAAAAGAGTATGCTTCTTAAATTTTAACAAATTCTTTTTTTAGTATATTTACAGTAAAATTTCACCATTACTGCAATTACATCTTCTTTTAAAAGCTTTGGTGTATCCAAACAAATTTTCAAAGTAAAATATTGAAAGCTCTAGGAATAGTATACACTTTTTCACGCGGGGTCCAATTAACCCCGTGTAGTATTTACGTAATTTTTCTGACGTGTGGCATTTAAGGGTTAATGTAAACGTATCAATTTTCTGATAATACATTTGCTGTTCTATTGATAACAAAAAAGTAAATGTTTAGAGAATAGCTTAATCTTCAATTATTTATTAAGGCTAAATGTCTTAAACTTTGTGAGAATTACAAATCAGAAATATTTCGTAAATCTGGGAATTCAAGACTTTTATTTTCATTGATCGAGAGTTCGCGTAGCTGAGCTTTCGAATGTAAGAAACCTGCAGAATTTCAAGCTCGCCGAAAACATCTAACAAAGGATGGCAGGAGCTCTTAATCGGTTGAAAGGAGTCTGTGACCGGTTACACGGCACGGTTTCCTTTAAAACTTCTTAGTTGGATTTCTTTTTTTTTTCATGAAACTTTGGTGAAAGAGATGCTATCAGCGAAATGAAACACGTTAAGCTTATTTTATCATCCTGTTTAGCTCCGATGACGCTAGACATTCTTTGATGCGCTTATCATTTTTATTGAAGTTTTAAACCCTGATTAATGAAAAAAATTTGTCAATACATCGTTGCTTCATTAGAAAACTTTAATAAACAAGATTCCGAGATCCTGGGAAAAACATTTACCAGTGACAATCTACATTTGCGAAAAAAGTGCAGATCACCGGGAAGTTCGACCCGTTCGCAACGTTACGAGCAACGCTCCAAAGAAATTGGCTTTGTTACGTCAGAAAGCGAAATCGTGCGTTTTCGTCAGTTTCGTGTTCTAGAGTTTCGTGAAATACATGTTCGTCCTCAAAGGCTGCGTCTAATGGCTCGTGTCGCAAAAGTTGCCCCAGTCAGTTTCTCTTCGTCTCTTTATTGCTACTTCCGTTTAACCGGCATCGCATCACATACATCATTTATTTATATTGGGTAGAAAGACGGATAAGTTTTCGAAATGCGTGGAAATTTCAAGATGTATCAATTCTTTATATAGGATAAGAAATTTAACAACGAAGAATAAGAAATACATATCCATGCCGCACAGAAACTTGCAAAAATATTGCTACAACGTTTGTAATATTACTGCAACATTGCCGAAATGATCTGTATGCGGATAATAACTGTAAAAATCATGAAACAACAATCTCAGATTAGTTAAATGATAATTACTTTTATTTTCAAAATTCTTTGAGTTTAAATATCTCAAAAGACGTAATAGAAGTCCATATGGTAAATCCTTCCTTGGAGATGTCTTGAATTCAGAAACTCTTCAGGATTGGCTTATTCGAATTCCGGGGCTCTTAGAAACTACATTTCTTGGATGTTAACTGCATCGAATACTGGATGTCTTGCATCTAAAGTGTCTTGGATTCTTACAAATGCTTACAGTTCTACGCTAATCCTCCCCAGAAAATTTAATTCAAGGGTATAAACGTCCGCTAAACTCACTGAACCGTTTTCACTGAATGTAAGTCATTAATATCCATTATCCGCTCTCTTACCGTTTTCGTCATCTCAAAGACCTAAAAACCACGTAAGCAGACCAACGGCAGTCGACAGCTCCTTCAATACACAGGAAACAAAGATCCGACTTACCGGCAACAACAATGACGAGAAACAGCGGAATGTATCGTCTGAAGCGAAAGTTGCAGCCGTCGCAACGAGCACGCCGTTTATTTTAAGTTCTTTCAAACTGTACGCCGAAAGGAAACGGCGACCGCGCGAGTTGAAAGAGCGCTAGACGATGGAGGGGAGATATAAAGGAAGAAGAAAGAAAAGGAAGGTCGACCAAAAGAACGAGAAAGAGCGAAAGAGCGAAAGAGCGAAAGAGCGAGGGGGTATCGTGCTGAAAATAGAGGAAAGCGAAGAAATGGTGGTTGCTCCAAACCATTAGACAAATTTTATATATAGCATCAGAAAACTCGTTTGTTTTTGCCACACGTTGGTTATTGCTTTTCACCTCAGAGCAATAATCGACATTTCGACACTGCGAAACGAAAACGTTACCTTTTTCTTCTTTTTCATACGCAATAATTGAACAACTATCATCGTCGGGCGAAGAAAGTTTTCCTATAGAAACAAATAATTCTTTCTAGTCGTTACATTGTTCCTAAAGAAACTTTTTATATCTGAGCAATAAATGTAAAAACTATTTCATAACTACACTTGTGCGTCGATTCTTCATGCCTGCCTTTATGCCTGAAAGTGATGAGCCTACAATCCCAATGATAACGATTAATCGTGATTCGTTGGGTCCGATCATTCAATAAGTTTTCTTTCTTCTTTTTAGCTTTGTAGGGGTTCTATAAATTCTTAATTTCTGAAGTGAAGAGGATAAATTTAAGAACCAATTGGGAATTCGCAACAAGTAATCCACAAATCCTAACTTAACACATTGATTCGTGTGACCTGGGTATAATATAATAGAATCTTGGCTGAGTAGTTCATTAACACATGGATCACGTTCGATTTCTCGCGTGATATCTGGGCAACGTGGAACCGCCGCTAAACATAATCGGCTGAATAGACGGATATTCATGCGGGTCGCCGGAAGGTTCTTGAACGAGGATCTAAGGGATGGGGCGACATGATTCGAGACTTACATAATGATGAACCGAAATCCGTGGCATGCACGGCCGATATGTTACTGTCCGCTTCGATGGCGTCTGGTCACAAGTAGGATAGGGGATGAGCAAGCGGCGCATGGCGTACCGCTTTCCACCCATATTAAGTGGCTAACTCGCGGCCTGCAGGATGCAGTAAGGCATTTGCGAGTGACTTCGTCGGATGCTCGCGAGAGGACTCGGTAGCGGGTGGAAAGTCCAGACTCGATTACTGTCGACTGTTAATATCGGAAGTCTACTCCGTACAATCTCGCTTTTCAGGAAGAACTCACGGAACAAGATGAAGAAAAAGAAACGGCAAACAAATTTATTGTATTTTGGACAGAATTCACAAATGCACTAAGAGAACTTCATGAAGCAATAGACTTTGCTAGTTTAAAAGATGAAGCTAGTCGACGTGAAGAGAAAATGGTTCAAAATTGAAATCGTCTACGAAAGATAGACAACCTCGCCGATTTTTCTTTATATATCCGACAAACCGTTCAAAATATAAAAGATGTTTTATTACATAACATCTTTTACGTTACTTCAATAACAAGAGCAGCAAAAAATGGAATCTGTACTTGTAGTAAGAATGATAGCATTATACTCTGTTTTGAAATGATTATTGCAATAGCTAGATATTTTATATTTGTTCAACTTCTACCAGAAGTGATGGAGTTTGCTAGAAGTTTGATATCAATGAGACTTAATTGGAACGATTGCAATGATTTTGCTTGTTAGAGGTATTAGAGCATTTAATTGGACGAGTTTCTAGAAACGGCTCGAGTCGTTTATGACTCTAATAAATGGAAGCGATTCGTTGGCGATAATCATGGATTACAGAAAAACTTCATGGACCACCGCGTTATTTGTCAAGATTTACTTCTGTATCGTTTGTTGTTCGCTAATGTTTATCGCTTGCTATTAATCTAAAATTAACGTTAATAACGAACCGTTAATAACGTTTCGTTCCAATTGAAAAATTTCATTTCCTTTTAAGTTTAAATTAGATTTCGATTTTTACACATTTCTAAGATTTTAAATATTTTCTTTTTTAATGCTATTTTTACATTATTTTAATATTCCGTTCGTTTCTTTTCCATGTTATTTCGAACTTTTCGTTTGCACTATTTTCATTTGCGTTCTACAATCATTTTATGCGTGTTTATTGAAACAGATGACTCTCGCAAAGAAACGCAGCTTCATCGATCTTCTCGAAGCGACGGTTCGTTCGCGGGGGAAACGTCTTCGACTATTTCCGTACGTTTGCACGGGCACGAAAACACGAAGTTACCACCGCCTTCCTCCCGTTCATGCATCGGTGAGACAAATCGATGCTTCATGAATTTACAGCGGATGAGTCGCTCGGTCGTTTCATGAAATAGCGCGTTACAAACCGATCCCCATTGATTCGTTGCGATTTGTAAACCATCGCTCCCTTACTCTCGACCTCACCCCCTTTTCATCCCTGCAAGAAAACGCAGCTGTGCTAAGTTTTCGTCCAACAAAATAAGCGAAGCAATTGTAGCACGAGATGTCCTGGGCGGAGTCGCTTCTCCCTAAAATAGATTTCTGCGAATCGCTAATATGCTGAGATTTAATGGAATTCTCTGACTTTAGAAGAGAGTTCGCAAAATACCGCAATGTCCCGAAAGATGTATTACGCTACTAACAGTAAGAAGGACGCCAGCATTTTGTAGTCGCCTTTTCTTGCGGGACACTTATTCTAAATACGAAATAATAATCTAAACTGAGCTCTCGAGATAATAAACAAACATTAATTAGAAATTTCCGGACGATTGAGAGCAATAATAGCGCAGTAGTTGGTGCGTTTGATATTAACAATAGTATATTTCAACTCTTACATTACAAATCGATCGAACGTTTCAGCTTCATTCGAGCCATCTTCAGCGATGAAGTAATTACATGTGATGTTGATGAATTTCATGTGATGTATTAAATCTAAGAGTGCAGCAAGTAGAGTCTCCTATTCGAAATTTAAGAGACGTAACTGTCAAAAAGCTGTACGGCTAAACGATCGCTAAACGAGAATAAAGAATTAGCGCAAAACCGTTGTGAAGAGGAAAGTTAATCTTGAAAAGACTTACTTGTTGCACTCCTTCACTGCACACTGGAAATTATAATAATGTGTCAGAACGTAAATTCAGAAATCTCATTTAATATCGTTATGTACTTCCATATCGAATAACGCGTTCGTTACAAAAATGAACGTTAAAACATATTGAGTATAAAGAAAGTCATAGAATAAAATAAACATTTAGAAACATAATCTTCGACGTACATTATATAGATAATCAAATATATGATAGTCTATGTCAAGTAGATATTCAAAAGTTATAGATTGAAAAATTATAATGACGTACTGTATTTTTGACAAGTCAAACAATTTCAATTTTTATCAGTAAATTAATATTTAAGTCAAACCATATACTTTATTCATTTTTATAAAAAAACTTTTTAGTGATAAAGTAATGTGATTTCAAAACTTGTTAAGAATATTTAAATAAGCATGGTGTTAAAATTTAGTGTCATTTTGTGTATTTAAAATTTAAACCATTCTCTTGTAGCTTAATATTAAACATTTCCGACACTAATCTTTTCCCCAAATATCTTTTGTTATCTAATATTTTGGTGTTATCAAAATCAAATTCGTGTTTGAATTGTAATCTGTGTTTCGAGATGACTGACAGATTTCCAGTTTTTTTGTTAATGTCATTTCGATGTTCCTTGATTCTAGTATTTAACTTTCTACCAGTCTGCCCTACATAAGAGACGTTGCAATTTTTACAACCAATCTTGTAAACTATTTCTCTTTGAATCATGTTCTAGTGAATCTTTTTGAGCTTTAATAATCCCATCAAGTTTATTAAGACTGAAGAAAGATAATTTGATATTAAGATTTTTAGTAATGTTCTTAAATTTTTCATAAATCACATGAAATTCAACCATCAACATCACATGTAATTACTTTATCGCTGAATGGAGCTGAAACGTTCGATCGATTTGTAATGTAAAAGTTGAAATATACTATTGTTAATATCAAGCGCATCAATTACTGAGCTATTATTGCTCTCAATCTCCCGGAAATTTCTAATTAATGTTACTTATTCTAAACTTGATACAATTAGGCTTTAAGTCCAGTTTCTTGTATAAGGTAAAACTTTTCAACCTAAAATATTAAATTCTTAAATTTCAGAACTAAATTTAGATTCTTCAAATTTCTAAATTCTTACATTTTTACTACTTTCTGATGAATGGTTTTATTCTTTTACGTTACATTTACACACGCCTAGAGAAAAATTATGTTTAAATTGAAGAAATCGTTTCTTTTGCTGATTTTTGAAGTTAAAGTAAAAATATTTTTGAAAAAAAAATTACTTGATTTCAGGAAATGAGGTTCAAATCAAAGAAGAATTTATTTGATTTCAAGAAATAATGTTTAAATCAAAGAAACTTTCCTTTAACCATATAGTAATGCATCGATTTCTTTGATTTAAACAAATTTGTTTGAATCGAAGAAATTTTTCTCTGGGTGCATCTTCTCTTTAAAAAGTACAATATTACAGAGAGACAAAAAATATGACCACAAAATTTTGTTTTTATCAAATTATTCTAATCATATATATTTAAAAAACAAATTGTAGAGTTAACTACATCTTATTAAATAACCGAAAAGTCTTTGCACCAAAAGATTTTCATTTGTTAGTGAACTGAAGACAGCTGCATTAGCTGTCTGGGAAAATTTATCCGCGGAAAGATGCGCGGCCATTATGATGCGTTCTCGAAGCGCCTTGTAAAGCTTGTATCAAAGCCAAAAGTGGCTATTTTAAATATTAATTATTATTTCTTTTTTGTATTTACTGAGATATAACTAACACTCCAGACTTTATTTTTTGTAAATATACTAACGATTTGATAAACACGAAACTTTATGGTGAAACTTTTTTCACCCTGTATATTGTCATTATTTTTATTATTAACAAAATAGACTATACGCGAAGATGTACGTAATTCTTTACTTCTTCCTTTCTTTACTCAATAATATTTACGAATATTACTGATAATAATTCTATATAAACTTTAGTTGTCAGTAAGAGAGTCTCGAATATGTTAAAGGATTTATCACGAAACTGATGTTCTTTTGTAGGATTAACGTAACCGATAGGTTACGCAAGTTTTGGCAAGTTCATCTGCAGGTTATTTTACCGGCGGCTTTTGCCTTTGACTGACAATAAAGCTAACACTCAGCTTACTGGCATCCCGAAGCCTCTCTTCACGCATCAGTATAATGGAAAAGTTATCGGAACGCTTTAGAGCGGATCTTGAAAGTTACGGTAACAAATTCACAAACGTTAACTCATCGGCTTCCTCTTTAGACGTCCTCAAAATTAATAATGCATGATGATATTATCAGTTTTCATGTTCGAGAGAAAAAAGCTGATAAAAGAAAAATTCTTGCTGATGCTGAAACTACGCCAATACAACTCCATCCAATATCTTTAATTTCTAACTGATATTATATTACCTGATCTTGTACGTCATGGTTTTGGAAACATTTTTACATAATTCCAAATTACTTTTGTAATTGTACAATTATTGAAGAAGAATAGGTTTTAAAATTGCTTTCGCTCGATTTCCAATGTTAAATAAAAATATAGATTTTACTAGAATTTGAAAAGTGCAGGTTGGCTTACTATTAATGATCTTAAGGTAGATAACGTACTGCTTATTTTATACGGATCATTTTATCCGATTAACTTTACATGATTTGGCTTGCGTAAATCATTTTATGCGAGCATTATTGAAGAGCATTTCGAAGCGATGAACATGGAATATTGATGTTGGAATTAGCAAGCTCTTTTGCAACCTAATTAATGTGGTGTCTGTTTACAATACTGACCATATTTAGCGGACATAATATCAACACATTACAATATGAATATACATGATGATGATCGCGCTGTTTTTTTAATAGCAAATTCTTTTAAAGATTTTGGATTCGATTGTCCGCAATAATTCTTCACAATTTCATTAGTAAAGAAAAATGCAGAGACGTTTTTAGCAGCATTTCTACGAGTAAGACGGCCGATTCCTAATGAGGTCGGGATAGTTTATCGCGGAAGCACATCAGGAATTATGAATGCGGCCGTAAACGGCAGCCAACACTTTTCTCGTTGCAAGATGGCCGCAATGGGTATCGTGCAGCGGGCGCAACTCCCATTAAGCATCTCCAAGCTGCAAGTAGACCGGACTAACTGCGCCCCGCTCGACTTCTTACATTCTAATGAATATAAATATTGCCCTCTCGCTTCGTCTGAGCTGTTCTGCCTAGCCTCTCGCACCCTGTATAATTGTTTCCGTGGGAGCGTCTAGACTTCCAGATAAAGTTCCTATTATTTTACTAACAGTGCATCCCCCATCGCCTCTCCGCCAGCGTCTCTAACAATCTTTCTCACCTCCCGCCCTTCCCTTCCGTCGCTAGCTTCCGTATTCCGCCCTCCGATAGCGGTCGAGAGCTCCGCTTGAAGTAAACTCTCTCTGCTCGATAAAATCTTCTGCGGCTCCACAAATTTTATTTATCGCATTCTGGAAGTACTTGTTTAATACGTACGTTCGAAAACGTATCGTTCGCCGAGAATCGATACGCGCTCGGCGCTTGCCACGCCCCCACGTTTATTTTGACGAAATTCCTGTGAGCGGAACATATTGTGTTCTCGAGTGGTCATACCGTGGCCAAAATCTGAGGAAAATCGTCGAGTCTAATGGGAATTCGACGGATCCCATTGGATTCTTGTCGACTGTATTGGAAATTTTATCACTTTGAATTTTTTGTAACATTTCTATCACTTTGAATTCTTGGCGTAATTTTGGCTTCGATTTCTAGAATTTCTGCATCTTGGAATTCTTAATTTGTAGAGACCTTATTTGGCTTGACACTTTGTAGTCTCATTTTTTGAATTATTAATACATTTATTTTATATTTTCGTTGTTACATCTACTTTCTTGAATATTTAGTATTTTCATAGATGTAAATTCTCTATATATTTTAATTATTGGATTTTTAATTTTAATTATTGAACTTTCCCTCTTGTATAAACATAATATATGGAGCAAATAAGGACACTGAGTTGTTGCGAATGTAATTATGCGCTTGTATTTTTATTATACAGCCATCAATATTGAAATATGATATCTGCAATTGCTACAATATTGAATGTCAAATGTGAAAAGCTGCTTTTAGGTGACGGCGGCGTTTAATCCGTTTCTACTCTTTTGTGCCCGATAACATAGCGGTGTTCATATATTTCATTCCTTGTAGGAGCTAGCGATAGCCGGCATGTTATTAAAATATTTATTTTCCAGTCGGAAATAGCTGTTTAACGCAAACATAATTCACTGATGTTTGCGTTATGCACGGATGCGGGTGCGTTCGTAGACCATCGTTGATCTCGGTGTATTATCTTCAATTAGCTGATGGAAGTGATACAAACCCTTTTTAGTTGACCATGGTTTAAACTTCACTTAACCCGCGTTAAATTACGCATTTCAATGTAGATTGTAAACGACGTCCGTCTTAATCTTCCGAGTGAGTCTCTTCGCTAGGATTACACGCCAGGATTGCAGGGATTGTTAGAGACCAGGATTCAGTAGACGAAAATTACAGGCAACGAGGTAGATGAAAATACGGAAGCGATGTGCTTCGTAGATCGCTTTAAGCGGTATTATGATAACGTTGTCGTTGAGGTAATTATCGTTTGAGTGCACAGCTCTTAGGAAGATATTAAAATTACCTACTTTGCTATTAGAATGTTTTTGATATTGCGCAATTAATACTTAATTTATATACTGTACCTAAATGTTTTTAACGTTTAAAACTTAGAGACAATAATATCTGTTATTTCTTCAATAGAGAGAAATAGATTATTGAAAATATCTTTCGCATCTTTTCAGCTTTAAAATATGGAACGTTTGAAATATAAACTCGAGAAAATTAAGGAATTCTAAAATATGTATATTTAAGAAGAAGGAAGATTAGCGTGTTTTTCAACCAAACTAGACTACGTAAAAAAATTAAGAGATGGTCCATTCTGCCCCTCCAAAAATAGGTAATTTTCAACAGAATTAATTTTGCCAAAAATTATCAAAATAAGATTTAAAAAATATTCTACAGCTTGAAATTTCTACTTTTTCAGATTGATATTTCAGATAACGGTCTGATTGATTTTTTATGAAACTATACACAGTTATAAATGGAAATCTGTCAAATCTTCAAATTTTTTACAAGCTTTGCGAAGTTTCATTGACGTGAATTAAAAATCGCACATAAATGTAGTTTCGAAAGGCTGAACCTTTAAACATTTCCTATTTTTGAAGGACAGAATATAGGTGATCTTTTAATTTTTTAGTATAGTGTATAAAAATTCCAAAAAGGATTATGAAAGGCATTTCTCTAACTGTGTACATTGAAAGTGTCGACACGGCTTTTGAAACGTTCGGAATAAACATTCACGCATTCGGAAGTATCTTTCATGACATAACAATGAGAGACTTGCTCGCGCGAGTTTAATCGATTGAGATAGTAGGTAATCGTGGCACTCGCGGTGGAGCTTCCGGCATGTAACAGGACATCGTAAGTCCTCTTAACATGACTCGCACAATGGCTGGCAGTAAGGCCGATGTGTTTCCATGACCGGGTCAGTTCCATAATACCACGCGGACGGCGCAGCAAGAGCCGACCGTGGGATGAATGTTACATGTGCATGCCACTCAGCAGATTGCAGCCGACTGAAGTGCAGTCAGATATGCCGCACAACGGTAGTAGCATCATCCTCGAATGGCGTGGACACTAGCGATGACGCTCGTCGAAAATCTAAGCTACCCATTGGCGTAGCTGCGATAAACAATTGTATTTTAAAATTCCATTATCGGTCTTTTAATAAAATGCGAACGATCTAAAACAAATTTAATTTATATTTAAAAATATTTGTATAAAAAATATTTAAAATTAAATATTAAATAAGCAATACGGATGTCAAGGTATCGAAATCGCTTAAAGTGAGAGTTAAGATACATTATCACAGATATCCTAAAGCTCACAAATTTCACTAAAGGTTAACAATTCCAACTATCCAAGGTACTAAAGTTTCACAGATTGAAATTTCCAAAGATTCAAAGTTCCAGAGTTTGAAAGTTCTAATGGCTGGAAGTTTCAAAGGTCCAGTGTTCTAAATATCTCAACTTTCAATGGGCAAATACCAAGACGGCGCCAATGTAAGGGTAGTTTCCCATCGTAAAAATGCCGAGCGGTCATCCATACACGTACGCGGTACGACGCAGTCGAAATAGTTAAATAGAGATAATGGACCGAAATGGGATTGGCTTCTCCTCAATGATACTGCTCGTTCGGATTATGAAGATGGATGAAAGCAATCACACTCGCAACAGACTATCTGTAACTTTATATTTTCCCGGAACAAATCATGCTCTAAACATCCATTCTCTTCTCCCTCTTTTTTCTGTCATTTTACATATTACTTCTGTTTCTGTCATAAATACGGACGCACGGAACGCAACTTGATAAAGATAATAAGTTACTATCGGTCCCACACAGCAAAAGAAATCTGTGGAATCTCGTCAAGATATCGTGCTGGGATATCTCAATATCTCAAAGATATTCAGTAAATATCTGGATATATGGCAGATATCAATAGGATATACTAATGTCCGCATCAAAGAAGGACTAAGATATCTCAAGTTTAAGCGAAATATATTCTTACGTTATTCCTGAGATATCCGTGATTATTGTTGTTTATAATAAAATCTGAAATGTTATCGTAGGTATATTATAAATATATATTAGAGATAATTATAGTATCTAGTCGGGATATATTTGGGAGAATGTTTTTTATAATTATAATGATGGCTTAATTTACACCGATTATACATACATATTACGGTAGTACGTAATCTCGAAGGTTTCTGGCATGCTAAAACCAAATCCATAGCCCAAATTGCATCATTACGTCAGGTTTCTGAAATATTCTAACCTTAAAATTCCAAAAAGGCGTCCAATGTAGAACCAGCTTTATTTGGCTGTTCAGAAATGTGCGTGTAAGCAAATCCTTAAATTATAAAACCTAATTATGCATACCTTAAAACATATACTACTGGAAGGAGCATAAGCCTATAATCTTATTCTTTCGGCTGAAGCCGAGAAGATTGACAAGGAGATAGAATGTGCCTAGTCAGCAATGTGCATGCTCAGACCATTCGCACGGGGTCTGCGGGGTGTAGAGAAAAGACGACAAGCATGCGCATTACAATCTAGGATCACGCATTCTATCTCCATCCTTGTCAATCTTCTCTGCGTTCTACCTCCATCCTTGTCAATCTTCTCGGCTTCAACTTTTCGAGCCTATGCTCCTTCCAGTAGTGTATACCCACACAGCAATGGAGATCTATGGGATATACTAAAATAATCGCGGATATACGAAATATATCTCAATATCTTTAAGATATCATCAGTATATTATAATGACTATATCATGAATACACTTCCTGTATAAGATATTCGGGAGATATCTTACCCCGAATAAAGTAAACATGTACAATATATCTCAGAGACATTCTGAAGACATCTAACAGATAAGATATCTTCCAGTCGTTTCTAAGATGTCTCTTTATATATAAAACTTATAGAATAGTACGTATAATTATAATGTACGTACATATATACAGGAAGTGTACCATATTCATGATATAGTCATTATAATATACTAACGATATCTTAAAGATATTGAGATATATTTCGTATATCCCCGATGATTTTAGTATATCCCATTGATTTCCATTGTTGTGTAGGGTAGTAGTTGATTGTCGTTGCTCATACATAAATATAATTTTGAAAAACAAGATAATATCCCTCAGATTTATACAATTAAAGATCGTTTCCTTCAAAAGTAACACAACTCAAAAATAAATTTCTCAGAAAGAGAAAAATTTATTTTTCAGTTTAACAGAAAATTATTGACTATTCAATAATAATGATAAAAACAATATAGTTTTAGGAATATAATTTTCAAGTGAGGGAACGATGTATATATACATAACTTAATCATTTCGTGCATTGCACGAAAATATATTTATATTATATTTATAATAATAATAATAATAATAATAATAATAATATTGATTACGAATAATAAAGATAATAAAAATAGCGTTCTACTTCAGCTTGAAATTCTAGAGTACTTCTTGAATTTGATGTTCTATAATTCACAATTGTGCATTGTCTTTAAAGAGGCAAACATTAGACATTGTATAAACCACAATAGGTCTAATCTCAACCCCAGCACAATTGAGATAAAGGTAAACAACGGTGAAACCACTACTATATAACACGGTGCAATGATTGAAACGCGGCGTGGAGTATCCATTACTTAGAGAGTATTTTCAGTCGGCGAGAGTAGCCGTTCTTCATTTAATTATTTTCTCCTGATATCTCACGGCTCTCTGAATCCATCTGTAAATTAAGTTGGCCACCGTCTCTCTGAAGAGGCGGCGCGCTGGCGAAGATTGCGGAAGCGAGGCTCACAGACACCTGCAACCCTCGCTTTACACGGTACAAAGGGAAGGCCTCCCTATTCTTTTTTAGCACGCGCCTCTCACCTTGGCGTTCAATTATCCACCAAGGGCAATGGAGTCACCAATTTCTTAACCGAGAACCTGCTTCTTAATGCGTTTCCGTGCTAGCCTCTACGCGGAACAATTTACGAGTGTTTTCTTCAAGAATGCATTTACCTCGGAATGCTGGAATACCTAGCGTATTGTACTATAAATTCGACATCTGCAATTTTCCTTGTACAACCTGTTTTTGCATGCAGCCTGTTCAGAGACGATTTTTAATGCCGCATTCATCTGCGATAATTGAATTAGTTGTTTAGAAACTAGATGAGTCGATTGTCACGCATTTGAAAAAAATAATATATGTTTCATTCAAGTTTCATTTGGAATCATTTAGGCCGGAATTCATAATCACGTACAATAATTTTCAATCCTTAATTGAGAACATAATTAATTATATATTCATATTTTGGATAATATTTAACAGATCTCAAATTATAGATTCATCAAATAAGACTTTGATATAATTTATGAGAGCTTTTCTGTTTAACATTACGTTATGACTATAGATATAGTAATTATTTAAAAAATGTCTAATAATTTAATAATTTATTATAGATAACTATAATCATTATATGACTGAAGATGTGTTAGAAGAAGATGACAACATGTTAAACGTTCGTAAAATACTTTATGTACATAAAGTTTATTATTCAAATAAACAATGATTAAAATTTATCATTTATCAATCAGATTGTAGGAATAATAAGTAATTCGAAAATCAGCATTTTATGAAATAAATATTCGAAGATTATGATTCTTTGCGTAAAGATTAAATATATAGATCGATGAATAATCTAAAATGAAATTATTCGTCAAATAATGATGAGCTATGGATATCGGCCGAGTTGAATCTTTTTGCGTTTTGATTTTTTGTGATACGAATAAAAAATTATTTTAGACTTTTACATTAATTCTCGGAGAATGCCTTTATTTCAGTTGAACAAAAAGTTGTCTGCAATGTATTAATGCGTAATAGATACAGTCGATAGCGCGATAGATACAATCGATAGCGCAATTTTAAAGGCACAATATCTCAAAGCAAAATTTTGGAATCGCTGGTATGTCGAAACACGATGTGGTAAATGATAATAGTTGCTCCGAATTTACGTTTCGGAATTTTTCATTGCAGTCATTCTTGATGAATGGAGCATGGACACAATACGTAGCGTACTACGGTTTAACATATTTTATGTGATATATCGCGACGCCTTTTGCCACGAGGCCATTGATCGTTACGGTCACGGTATCCGTGCGATATTTCATACGTTTCGATGAGGTATTTTGAGATATAATCGTCGGAATCTGGAACCAGCAGCGATGCGATAAAAAGTCATAATACCCTCATTTATAATGGCCTCAGGCCAAGCGCACAATCTGCCATCGACAAATCGATATGCATTTTTGACCGTGTTAATTGGAAAACCAGTGACCCTAGAAACACGCGGAGAGATTCATACCTCGCTTCACCTCACCTCGTATACAGTTGGATTTGATTAGTTTACGTTGGTTTATATTATGTTACGGGCAGATCAAATTCCAATTTGATCCGATCTAAGGAGCACACAATCTCTGATTTCATAGGTCAAAATTCAAGATATCCAAAATAAGAGAAATTTGAAAAATTGAAGATGTTAAACGTCTCTCTCTCTCTCTCTCTCAGAAATAATTCAGAAACTATAAATTTAAGAAAGCCTAAATCCCAAGAATATTCAATATTTTTTTCTACTATATTTGTATTTAATTTTTAAATTGATGCATTTTTAAAATTATGTAATAATTTAAAAAGTCTTAATAATTTGATATATATTTAAAGGAATAAAAAGATTTTAAAGTATAAAAAGCTCTGGGAAAAAAATCAAAGAAATCTTAAACCTCCACGAAGCGAAAGCTCAAAATCAGAGTACCCTAACTCCAGATCTGCGTGGTACGTACGTATATGTATATAGTTTAGTCGGCACGCTCCAGCGAACTCGACTACGAGTAAACGTAAATGGCCGGAGGGAAACACTGTACAAGGGAAAAAGGGAAATACGCGAAGCTGAATGCGAGGGCGTAACGATGTAACGACTTTTGTGCGAGGAATGCGCGCGATATCCGTGACGAGCCTCGAGTGCGAGGAATCTCTACGGAATGCCCCGAGATACAGCAATATGCATATACGAAATGCAACTCGGGAGTTATGCATAGCATTAAATGTAAAGTATAATATGCGAAAATGAGAGCCTTTTTAGCAGTGAGTTCTGATCATGATAATGGAATGTCGGTAATTTGTTGTAAATCGCGCCGACAATCAAGATTCCGGTAATCTGACAAAAATATAGAAATTTACAGAAATAAATCACAACGATGGAGTACAATCTAGTCACACGCAGCTATTTTTTGTTTCGGCAAAAACGGCTTTAATGGTGAAGGCATCCCTTTAAAATGTTATCTCCTATAGTTTCAGAGTAATGTTAGCAAAAATATGAAAAATCTGAATTCTTTTTGAAAGGACGTTTTTCCCGTGGAATCATTTTGTGCAAAACAAAATAGCTCTGCAATTATGTTTGTAATGTATTTACATTTTTATAAAGTTTCGGATTTTTAGAATTTTGGATTTGTCAAATTTTTTTGCGAAATATAGAAAGGAATTCAAATAGTTGGAAATGAGCGAATACCAAAGAGATTTTTCGAGATTATGAGTTCAACATAATTTTAATAATTTAAAAAACAATTGTCAAGTTTAATAATTTTATATATGAAAACGTCAGTATTTAAAATATAGAAAATCAAATAAGAGAGACATAGCTGTATTTTTTAAATATAGAAAACTTTAAGAGAGCAGTATCGGGAGCACACAAATTTTCACGCAAACAACCGCCACCAAAAACCACAGCGGATTCACGGCGGTTGCTTCCGTGGCGTCTAGACGGGTGATGTATTTGACCGGAAGTGAGGTCGATCGATTATAGTGGAGAATGTATAACGATTGACGTGCCGCGGTACATCGCTCAAGCGGATGTAACGGTATCGTGTCGTAATTTCGGAAAACGACGCTCGAGGCAATGCTACACTCGCTGCAGTAGAAATACAAACAGCGGGGACAC
>NW_017295598.1:515443-597124 GCF_001594075.2 Trachymyrmex cornetzi
TAAATTATGTGCGTAGCCCGTGGGGTAAACTGCGACCTGTGGCAGGTATGCAGTAACGATCGGAGGAGTTAGATTTGGACGGCCACATTTCCAACCGAAGTTGCTTGATTTTGAGGGAAGCTTCATGATTATTGCAAATCGAAATTGTAATGTTGCCCGGGAACTTCATGATTATTGCAAAGCTGAATTATAATGTAGCGAGGGAACTTTATAACTACTACAAATCAAAATTGTTTGTTTATGTTTTACAAAGTTCTGATAGATTTCTCAATTTTAATAAGTTATTCTGAATATATGTTTACACTTAGATATGTATTGTTTATTTATTTAAAATTGCTTATCATTTATTTATAATTACATATATGTACGTATAGACAATTATAAATAGAAATTAGACAAAGAAAAATAAATCAAATAAGAGAAAAATTAATCCTATTTTCGATCAAAAGGACTCTTGGTGCTTAATAATGTTCGTATACAAATTTTTTGCGAATATATTTTTCTATAAATTGTGCACCGATTTGATTTACCTAGCTTAAAACGTAGTCGCAAACTGAAGCTGAAATATTAACCCTTATCCTACTACTATAAGGGGGGTCACTAATTACTGAGCGATTCCTGTTCGTGCAAGTTTCTTTGCGTCTTTCGGTAATTATAAATTACCCTACACTTAATTATTTTCCAAAATGAAGTGCCAATATTTATTTTAGAAAGTTGAAAGTTGTGTTGGTGAATTTTTAGAGATTTTTTGAATCATTCCGAATAGGTGAAAAAAACGGACGAATTCTAGTGCCCCTGTTAGTATTGTACCTAGTAGGGTAAGGGTTAATATCTCAAATTAGATTGATTGTCGATTTAATAATGATGCCATTGATGCGAATAGGCATCTTAAAATCCTGCAAAGATACAGACATACGCACATACATATAATACATAACAATTTAATTAAAAAATGAACACGTTTGCGAGATGAGTACAACTAGCTCAGCATTAAAGTAAAAAATTAGCTGCGAGGTCTAATTAGTTATGTCTTTTGTATAAAAATATGATTACACATAATGGTACATTTTATTCAATTGAATAATTACAGGTTATAATTAAAATTCTTTTTATAAAAATATTTCAAACCTTTTACAATGGAAATTTAGAAGCTCTCAAGCGATTTAAAGTTAAAGTGATACCTCACGGACGTCCATGTTTAAATACTCAAAAATTCATATTTTTACATCTCCTTTAATTTTCATTATATTCTCCTTTGAGGAGAGAGATGAACCATAGGAACGTTTCAAACGTATGAGCATTAAAGATGAAAGCCGAAATTAATCTCTGCTGGGGTCAATACCGCATTACTGCGAGTGCAGATAAATTCTTGCTTGAATAATAAAAGACTATTACTGATAATAGAAATGCAAGTTAATCGCATTTCCAGCGGAAAGCTAAGCGTTACAGTATCGCGTTATTAAATGCAATAAAGCTTTTAGAGAACGCGTTTAAATGCATGAAGCGTAGGACTCGCAGGACTTATCCCGCGGAACCTAGCCAGGAGTCGCGCGGCTTATCCTGCGTGGCGGACAGGAAACGGGCAGGTTCTACCTCGCGTCTAGACATATTTACGCGCACCACGATAACCGGACTGTCCTTTTTAAAGCGGAGCTTAAAAGCTTTTCGGCCCGAGAAAGAAAAAGTCACACTACAGTGTGACCGCGACTTAAAACGAATACTAATACGCTATAGAAATGCCTTTAGATTTCTTCTTTTCCTCATCTCACATTGTGTGCACATCATTTGTTTATGCTGTAAATATAGCGTTTTTAAGCTGCGAAAAGCTCTACCATTTACGATGTATCGTTTATGATATAATAATCAGATATACGCGCATTCTAATCCTGCAACCTGTTTTTACTCTTCTACACGGAAAGTATTGTATGATTTTGCTATAAAGTTTAAGTATCTAACAATTTAACTAGATACAGATCTGAAAATAAATTTGTTTGAGCATAAAAATAATTACGGAATTTCAATGATGAGCAATGCTGCGAAAAGTTTCGACATTCTGGCAATCAGCTTGAGAGTCCTGCATTATAATTATTTTTGATCCAACAAAATTCTATTCAGATCTGTATCTAGCTAAATTTTTAGATACTTTAGCAAAACCGTTCTTTCTTTGTAGGCTTTCAAAAAATGTGGAAACTTTGGAGTTACCTTTCAACATCTCTGTTATATTATCAAATAGGTTTGTAATAAGATATTTTAAGAGGAGAAACTAGACTCCACCTTCCTTCATTTCGAAGTTTGAGAGTGAAATTTTGCTTGTAAAATGTACCAAAAGACTCTAGATTGCGGGGGATTAAAACTGCCGCGCTTGTTGAATATGATTATTTTAATTGTGAGAAATTAAAGGTAATTGTATTCACGTACACACTACAGCACATGAAAAGATACGTGTATATTTTACCTCTTGTCATAACCTCATGAATCTTTGAAGAAGTGTGCAATCGCTGTTATTATTTTGAGGGAAGAGAGACGTGGACATCTTTATAGATGTTTTCTCATTACTTCAATTCTATACTATGGCATCGGACCACATGCTGAGGATGTTTCGCATCCTGGAAAATGACTGCTACCATTACTCTTTGGACATTGATAAAAAGAACAGTCAACAGCTTGGAATAAGACGGCTAACACAATTCTTACGCAATTCTTTTCATAATGAGAATAGAGGAGAATTAATAAGAGCGTGAATGACATTTATTATGTCCTAATTTAATGAAACTTTTTAAATTTCTAATACCAAGTACGTAACTAAAAGCTCCCAATCTTTTTCTATTCCAAATTTTTCCAAAACAATACTTTTACATTAATTAAATCTATCATTAAATTGGCTAAATTGTTCGACATATTCGTACATGTATATGTAATCCAATTGATATTTACGGGTTCAATGGACACGAACATTTTCTTTAACTACGTTATAAAAAATTATTTATAACAAATGTTTTTCACAATCTTACATAATTTTAAATTGTATAATCTTATTCTTAAGGCTTTCACACATGAAATGCATAACAGAGCATAAGCATAACATAAGGCCGCTAAACCAATGAGCATCTTATGTAAATCAATATGGCGACATTAGGGTAGATGCTCATTGGTCCAGCAGTTTTATGTTATGCTTATGCTCTGTTATGCATTTCATGTGTGATAGCCTTTACTTTTAAAATGAAAAAAAGTATCGTTCAATTATGTTAACTTTAAACAAAAATATAAAAATATAATAAATCCACGAATATCAATTAAGGAAATTTCGAAGTAGGATTAATTACCTACGCCAGTCTCGGTTGAGTGATTCTTTCCTGAGATGCATTTTAAGCTTTTCCTCAATTCGAGAATGTAATATTAAGCTCGAAGTAATCGTATACGTGCTAAAAAGCAGCGGCTAAATGTGTCCGAAAATGTGTTTATTCCTTATATGAAGCTCCAGATATTGTATCTGGCGGACAGTGGAAGATGTTCGTCACTGAAATAAGCGGTTATATTCTTCCTGACATACACAATTCAGAAGGACATGATAAAATGAAGACTGGAAGAATCGAAATAAAACAAATAATAAGAGTAACTCATGAAAGGAATGCCGCAAATCGTACACATTTTTCCTTTTCCCACTTTTTTCCACAGCTTTCGATATCCGCCGCGGGTGACCGTAAATATTTCTCTTGTTTATTTTTCCATCAATACTATTATTTGCAAAATTGTCGACGAGTTATACTGTTGTCCAAATAGATGGCAAATTTCGTCTCAAGACCACCAAACGCAGAATATCTCGGTTGCGGTAACCAATTTAAATCATAACAAAACAAAAACATGAAAAATAACAAGATCTCTTTTGAGTTCTTTGGTTATTTTCCTATTATAAAAAAAAAATTTAACATATCAGAAAACAGAAAATATTCTGTTAAATATTTTATATATATAAGTATTTTGTCATACAATAATTTTGAAGTTTTTGCTATTGCTGTCTAAAAATATTTTAGATCTTAAGAGAATATTGATTTTGGCTCTTGTTCTTCATTTGCGATTCACAAACAGTAAGTATTTAGAACTAAAACCAAAGTTTCAGTCTTTTATAATAAATATCGTCCATTTGCATAAAGACATACATTATTAAAATAATATTTTTGAATTTTTATAGCATAAAACTCTTTCTGGATAATCTATAATTTATATGGGGATTCAGGATAGAATTCTGTTTATAATTTCATGTGCCGTGTAATACGAAAGCGTTTGAAAAATTGAAACACACGTATACATAAAATATAAAATAAAACATTTTATGTCAAAGTATGTGGCACGTATATAAAATTATAAATAAGAGTCTATCGTGGAATTATAGATCGTCTGAAGTGTGCTCTAGACATAATTTATTAAGTGTCACTGGCTTCGATAGATTTAGGAAAGAAAAAGAAAAAGTGATTTCGAATTTTCCAGTTGAATACATTACGGGCGGTCGATAAACGTGAACGTTTATGGAGAGTAACACATGTGAGAGGGTCATCGTTCCGTCATTCTATCTGCCCTAGACGCTCTGCGTGTACATTGGAATACGTGTACTACGGATTGAATAACGTCGTCCACGATAATGGAAGGCTTTGCCAAACCATGTATCTACAATACCGCACTATCGGTATCGAACACTCGGATCTCTCACGGTACCGTGGTCTTCTCGAAAAGCCAGAAAGAGCGCGAAATCCCACTAATCACAGGATTTAACAACTCGATCGCTCTACGGATTAGGCACGATGGTATAAACTTGGATTTCGCAGCATCTGAGATTTCTGTACGAGAAAGAAGAGAGCGCGATAGAGACAAAAATGTACTTTAATTTAAATTGTGTAGAAAATAGCTATCGATTAATTCTGTCGTTTTTAACATCAAAAGCAATGTTGGAATATTTTTTAACAAAGCAATCCTTCTATATATTATAATATAGAAGCAATTAATGAGGACTCATATAGAGATATAACTTTATTTTATTCTTATATTATATAAAAATGGATTATTTATATATTTTAAAAACTATTTTTAATTGTATTTTGTAGAAATATTTGACAAATGCATTTATACGACCACAATAAAAATGATAAAAGAATCACGATTTTTAGGTTCGCGTACAATTTAAAATTCTGAATTAAAAAAAAAAATTGTTTTTAGTTGTATTATGTATGTAAAAGTATTTAACAAATACATTTATATAACGACACAAAATGATAAAGAAATTTTATTTTAGGTACAATTTCAAATTGATTCATATTTCTGACAATTATTGTTTTAAAATAATAACAACGTTATTATTTTGTTGATTTTGATGCTCTAATCACACAAGTAAAGATTTGAGATATGTGAAAATTAAGCGTAACAAGGTAGTAGCTAAGAAGCTTCTCAGATTTGCCTCGGAGATAAAACGAAAGAAAGCAGAGAGGCTCGCGGTCGGTACATGTTCCGTCGTTCCTCCAATTTCCGGCGTTCAGCCGGCAGCTCGCGCGATTTTGCGAAACGGCCGCTTCGCAAAAAATTCCCGACACGACTCCGCACTTTGCCCGAGCGAGACGAATATACCGATTTACGGGAGTCGGGACTGCGGGAATTCCCGTCGCTTGTGACCGAAGATGGCTTGTGATATACCAGCCAGGGATTTCGTTGAGAAGTTGAAGTACGGAGTGATGGAAAAATAACTCATGTGACATATAGACGATTCTCTTTCTACATACACACGTTTCGAGAGTTATGTAATCTTATAAAATATATCTTGAATTAATCTTCTAAATAATATTAATATTATTTTATAAACTTATACCTATATATTTTATCAAACTTAAAAATGTGATGGTCATTTAATTATAATTACTTAAAAATTTCACCTTTTGTTTTATAGATTTAAGTAAAAAGTAAAATTTAATCAACGTTAATCTTTTAAGATTCTAATTGTTTTGATGGCAACAATACAGAATGTCAACAACCTGCAAAGTTAGCTGATGCCCTGTTGGAAAATAAGGGATCGACATTATAATTTAATGGAAACGAAAAAATAAACAAAAGAATGTCACTTGGCTGGAGATGATTAAAGATGGCGTGCTTTCTCGGGCTCGAGCGTATTGATTTGCAAGGATTTGTGTGAAAGTCTTACGAATAATGACATTTCCACCCCCGAACAAAATAATGTTTGTGCCGACATCTGCACAGGATTGTAGCAACCGATATTGTCAGGAGTTTCCTGTGAAGTTCGCAAGATGGCGAAGGCTGACACGTTTTCCACCCTTCGTATCGTGGGGTGGTTTACTACCCCACGTCTTTCTCATTACTCGCAAAAGAAGCTGTTTCCATGTCATGGGCGGAGAAGCGGAAAGGAGTAGGAGATGAGCGGAAGGGAGTGGGCGAAGAGAGTATCGGTCGATCTTTAGGGAGATTTTCGTTGATTTACAGCGCCATTATCGATGCGGCGCTCGCTCGCGTCAACCGGTTTCTCGGGGGGCATATGGAGACGCCGTAAAAGGGCTGTAAATCCATTATTTACACGAACATGCGAACCAACGGAGGAAGGTCGCTCTTCGAGGCACTGTGAGTTACGAGACCGACGTTTCTGCGCACCGCGACGCCTCGTAAATATTTATCTCGTGCCAGCCAGAAGCAACACACCAATAAAACTGATTACGCCGCTCGATAAAAACCGTTCGTACATATCGAGAATTGATTTGTTCGTGGCGCTTTTCTCCTAATCTGGATTTCAACTACCTATTATTTCAACATGAAAAATTTGGATTAATCTTCCAATATACATACATGTATAATTTACCTTGATCTTTAATTAATTTAATTCCAATAAAAAATATTTTTCAAGTTAAAAGATTATGAGAGTACAGCGCATTAATTATTGCGCACACATTTTCAACCAGTGTACTATACATATACATATAATTTATATTCACAACTCATGTATTATATATAATTTATATTTAAGTTATTACAAATTTATTCCGTTTCAATATATAGCCTGTGTTTCTGATAAACGATATTTGGAATATACATTAAGAAATCGATTTACGTCATCCTATTTATGTATGTTTATATTCGTCCTATTACAATTTTATGTCTACACACATTGCACATTTATTATTTTCTATTTGTAAATGAAAACTTCACGTATAGTATGGTATATTCGATTTGAAAAACCATCTTAGCCCTTTCTTGGGGAACGAAAATGCATTTCGTATAGACGACCTTCATAAACGTTTCGAGCAAGTTACGAGCGTGTGTACTTTTTTATAGCGAAAAATACACCATCGTTCGGGTGGAGGAATGGTTTTCCTTTTATTAGGATATAGCTTCACGCCAAGTGATTTATAGCAGTAGCAGCTCCGTTGCACGCGCGCGAACCGCGCGCTCACGTGACGCAAGATGAAAATATCTCCGCGTCTGTGATTCGCGATACATCAATTTTATGCAGAACGCATCGATCGCGATCTGCCTTTCAATTTTCATGTAAATTTCGCGGAGATCGCGTGCCCCTGTCGCTTTCCCTTGTTCTCCTGGCGCTTGTTTCGACTCGAGATCGTTATGATGTATAGGACCCCGGAGAGACGGCAAGCGTGGACGCGATTGTGCAGCAACTATCGCTGCAGTGTTCCTTATAAAGGAGAAATGAGATAAAATATTTCTGCCCGTTACAATGTCGCTTCTGTTCCATAAATATCATGATATGCATACATGTAATGTCATTCGATATGCAAGACTCTTGCGTAAAAAAGTGCATATTTATAAAACTTATTTATAGAGGAAACGAAAGTTGATCGTCTCCATAACATTTAGTAATAGAGTAAAGTTATATTAATGGAAAGAACGATTTTTTAAAGGAAACTCTAGCTTGCTCTAAAATGCTATAAAAGTTTTGATATATTCTAACAACTCCAGTTTGAGTCTTCTATATATATATATATATATATATGTATATATATATATAAAACATAATTATTTTAAATCCGTATAACAAATCAAACTAATCAAGACTCCTTATAAATCAAAGAATAAGGGCGCTAGGAGTCAGGCGCAGAAGTCGCGCAAATAATACACCCATGAAGCGTGAAACTTCTTTATTTACATGTTTCGGCTCACTTTTCGTACGAGATTTCTGATCACTTTACAATTTTCATTTTCTTGGAATTGACTAACGCTTTAATGTTGGATTTTTCCATTTGTTATCTCGAAAAATACTAGCTAATAATTAAAAAGTGACTCACTGTGTCTGATACCGACTGGCCAACATATCAGGAACCGGTTTTTGAATTATTCATGGTAATGTTATGGTGCTTTGTAATCGTGGTGAGCGTGGTCACCTTATTTTCGTGATAATTAATTATATTCTTAAAGTTTTTTGATAAATTAGTTTCCATATTCTCTAATTCGACATTTTCAATACTTCCCTTCTTTTCCATTTTCCTTTTCTTTTTTTCTTTCTTTCTTTTTTTTATTTTGTTTCATTCTGGTATTGGAATTCTCGATGTCGGCGAGCTCACCATGACAGAATAACTTTTAGTTTATATATGTTAGTTTGTGTTTGCTCTGAGGAAGGCTCAAAAGTGAGTCGAAACATGTAAATAAAGAAGTTTCACGCTTCATGGGTGTATTATTTGCGCGACGTCTTCTAGCGCCCTTATTCTTTCCAATAATTATTTTAATAATTCAACAAAATGATTTTCAGATCTGTATCTAGCTAGATTTTTAAATACCTCAACAGAATCGTTTTTTCGTGTATATTGTAAATATGTTTAAAGAACAAAACAAGCGTATACATTATTTAGCGTTTTAATGTAGCTTTATTATATTGTTCAATATTTTGTTCCACTTATTTTAAATTCACATTCATTAACTATTCTCCAACATATTCTAGAGGCTCCTAAGTATTACTAAATCGATATTCACATCGTGAGATATATGGGACGAGTTGTCGATGTCAGAAGGGAGGCAAGAAGATTCGGTAGGGAGAATGTCGCGATCGAGTGTCTTGATTTATCGAGATGTATCGAGTACGCGCCAGCCATTCTATCGAGCGTTTCGGAGGAAATAGGAGATACGTTAGTTCGACGAACGGTCGTCGGTGATAATTGAAACCGTTAATTAAATCTCGGGATAAGCGTCGCGGCTAAATGAGTTTTTAGATCGCCGCTTCTCGAAGTCGCCAAGGGATGGAATCTCTGCCATTTCATTCCCGATGTAGCTTACCACGTAAATGATATTTATATCTCTTGAATCGCTTATATCGCTTTATCTCATTCAAGAAACATTATTTGAAATATCTTAAAATATTGAAAAACTCAAAATACTTAACAAACATAGATTCACTTTTATAATAGCTTTTTTCTTAGAAAATAAGAATTAATAACTTCAGAAAAATAGAAAGTTTTAAACAATTGAAATGTACAGTAATTTGTTCTCTAACTGATAAATATTGACATTTTATATTCCTGACAATCGCGTTTGATCTATCGGTGCTTTATTATCGTATTCAGAGGAGGAATGATTTACTTACAATCAGCGACAAATTCGATATTCAAATGTCAGCAGAAAGTTTGGCAGAACGGATTTTCCGATAAATCTCACAGAAGATTGTCGTCCTAGTCTAATTTGCGGATCGCGTGCTAAAAGGAAACTACGTCGTTCGAAGGATAGAGATGGCGAAGAATTTATAGTTACCCTAATATCGAAAACTCACTGTGCGAATAGTTTTCAAGGGGGATGATATAAATTTTAGGACTAATCTTGTGCTTTCATTTTCACGAACAAATTCCGGCGATAATTTTTCGCCTGATGTAAATCAGAGATCCTCAAGGAGCGTTCCAGAGAGGACCCGAAAGCTCTCTTATATAAATACAAATAAAAAATTTTACCATCATTGAAGAGGGTAAATTATTGTCGATCGCCAAAGAATAATGCTGTAATAAAGATTTTATCCTTGTTTGCTAATTAACATAAAAAAATCTTCAAAAAATAGCTGAAAAATTTGTTAATTAAATAATTAAAGACTTACTGTAACAACGGGCTGACGTAGCGGAATATTGGTGAAAATGAATGAGTGACAGAGAGTATTCATTTTCCCCATTTTTACAAAATGTAGGTTACGGTTGTCATAAGGTTTTCATTTCTAAATGTCAATAACGAAGAGAACACAAATTACATTTGCATAAATATTTAAACATAAATATTTAAACGGTTGTGAGATATTTAATTTCTTTCTCGTTTCAGGTCAGAAAAATCTGAGAAAGTATCCGGTTATGATGTTCATCCACGGTGAAAGCTTTGAGTGGAACAGTGGTAATCCTTATGATGGCACTATATTAGCGGCTTACGGCAACATTGTTTTTGTTACAATTAATTTTCGACTTGGTATCCTAGGTAAAAAACATAAATTTTTTATCCTATAATAAAATAAGGTTACGAGAATCATAAAATAAAAGGAAGAAGAAAAGCCTGTATAAGCCAACGCAGTTAACAATGCGCGAATCATATTTATAAATAATTACGTACAAAAGTACATACAGATTACATACGTTTCGATCTCGCTTTGAGCCCTCACATTACCAATAAGCTTATTAGTGAGAGATGTGAGGTAGTAATTAAGTTTTGATTGAATTCTTCCATCTACTTCCATCTACATTCTGTTAACGTGACTCGTCAGCACCTCTTTAAAGAGCTGGTCTTTTGTACGTATTTATTTGTAGAAGAATTTTAACCTTCCTCAACTTCAATTATTTTTACATGACGACATTATAGAAGATTTGATTGAAACCTAATTACCATCTCATATTACCAATAAACGCTGAAAAGGATGCTAATATAAAATGTATATGATTTGTATGTAATTATATTTTTGTGTGTAATTATTTATAAATATACACAATAATTTACATACCACTATTAATTGCTTTGACTCATACAGGCTTATCTACCTTTTATTTCAAAAATTGTTTAAAGCTATTAGAACAAATATTTCAGCCCCTGTTGTGTATTTATTTTGTATGTATCGTTAAATATATCTACTGAAAATGACCACAATAAGGGTCCAAATGTTTGGTACAAACATTCGTTGATTGTTTTATCAATCTCCGTTTCACAAATCGCATTTGTCAAGTAGCGGGGCTCTAATAGTTCTTAATATGATATATAATTGAATTTGTGTTCCTAGAATCTATCTATTTGTTTTTAATTATTAATTATTTAAAGAACCGTGATAGATAGAAAGATCGTTGCAACACGATGGCTCATCTTTGTTGTTCTTATCTATAAACAACAAAGAGTTGTCGATCGATCCACCAAGTGGAAAAGTACTAACGCCTAATATACTTTAACTGTATACCGTGTCGAATAAATAACTTCGTTACGGTTTGTCGTTTACCAAGGCTGCTGCCTGCTTCGCAAACTTCCTATCTAAATTTTTATCGCTTCGAGCTTTTCAATATTGGACTTTGCTTTCAAAGAAAGTTTACCGAGGTCACGATACAAGGCAGTAGATTTATCACGTCACCGGAAGTGTAAATGATGCTTTTCACTATATCATCTTAATCACAAACAACTATTTTCAACTAAAAAGAAAAGCTGTCTTGTGCACACACACACACACACACACACTTGTAAAATTCGCAGAAGTAACATAGATGTAACAAGAAGTTTTATCTTTTGGATTGCTCGATTCGGTGAAAACATTATAAAAATATTCGTATTCATACGGGCGATTTAACAACAATGAGGTCGTGCTAGATTGCGACATGGTACTTTCTGGTATGAAAAAACGTTAAATTATTCCGTGTATTATCCAGGTGTGCACTTTTCTCATTGTTACTTAAAAAAAAAGTATATAACTGATGTAGTAATAGTATATATTTCTCTGCCGTTGCACGAGGGCGGTCATGCAAAAGCGTCATTATTCAAAAAGTTCGTTAAAAACTGCCATCCAGAAGTGTGGTGCATCGCGGCACCTGCAATCCGAAATTGTCGTGGTCGTCGTTGTACTGTGGTCGTCCTGAAGGGGTTAACAGCGAAATTCCGGCAATCCCTTCTCGCGAGATGACAGGGACGGCGCGATGCAAATAGACGAGCTCGTGGTGCGCACGTGTACTACGCGGGTGTGAGTACATTCGGTATATCCGGTAAGTGGAGTGGTTGGCGGAAGAAAAAAAGAGGCGGACGCGAAACCATAATCATAAATTAGGTTAAAGTGCTGGGGAAGCGCTTAGTAACCCCGACCCGCTCTAGGCGGCCGTGGAGTTAGCCCGTGAGGAGCCTGCGGATAGCTTCTACCCGTCCTGCCATGCCGCCACCATGTCCGCCCTGCGCAAAACAGGGGAAAAATATGGTCCCGAGCGCGAAGCGGCTGCCGAGCAAAAACAGCTCTGGCGATCGCGTTACCGCGCGAAAGTGCTTCATGTTTAAGCACGAGGGGGAGAATTTTGCATCTCCGTGGAGCTAATTAATTGGGACACTGAATACATGAGTCCCCGGGGATCTTGAAACCTGGAATCCCAGTTATTCGAGATACCCAATAAGAAACAAAAAAAGAGAGGTGTGTCTCGGAAGCTTTCAGGTTGTCGAGAGGTGGATATTTATGGGATTTATTTTAATGAGCTTCACTTCTTTCTTTCACACGGATTCTTGGATTTTCAGTTCTAACAGGTCTTACCGTTGAAAAATTTAAAGACACACCCTTAGACCATCGTTCCTTAATGCGCAAGTTTATAGTCCCTTGAATTTTTAGATTCTTAATTAGTTCAAGGAATTCTCATTCGTTATTCGTTTAAGTTTTATGCTTCTAGTGATTGGAAGTATAAAACTTTTAAACAAATAACATGTGAAAATTTTCTCAACTAATCTGGTCCATAGGTTTTTAAATCTCAGGCTTTCAAGGTTTATTCTTAATTTCTTCAGTTTTTCTAAAACGTTTTCCTTATTCAATTTTTATAAATAATTAATTATTTACATATTTATTCGTGTAATAAATGCAAGACTTTTATTGTAGGTTTCCTGAGACCTGGAATTAGAGACGATACAGCAAGCAATTTTGGACTGTTAGATCAAATAGCGGCATTACTTTGGCTAAGGGAAAACATTGCGGAGTTTGGCGGCGACCCTAATAGCGTTACTTTGGTCGGCCACGGAACTGGAGCTATCTTTGCTAATCTACTTCTAATCAGTCCAGTTGCCAACAAAAAAGGTAAATAGGAGTAGAAGTTTGTATTTTGCATTAACACAATCACGTTTTTTTCTTGTTTCCATAAAGTCTTTCTTTCCTAATGTTGTTTTCTATATGGTTCAGTTTTCATTTCTTATTTTATCGTCTTACCAATTTCTGCAAGTCGTCCCGGAAAAAGTTTAACATCCACTAGCTTGCAACAATACTCTCTCGCAAGAACCAAAGGACTATATGCAATCCGAGTTAATCCTTCTCCTCGTTGTAATTGGAAACATTATCCATAGTCACAGGAGCGTACGGTGATCGCATATAGGGATCACGATTTCCGAGTCGGCGAGGGATAATCGTGAGATTAATTGGAGGAATCAAGCCGAGAGAGATAGGCATACGTGCACTCGCATTAAATGCAATACATGTGTACGGTCGAAACAATATTCGATCGGTACATCCTTTCGAATATTCATTCCATCTACTGATCTTGAGAAAATTTATGGAATTTTTGATTAAAATTGTAAGTGAGGACATTTATCATAATAAAATATTGAATAATAACTATTTGAAACATTAGTTCAAAGAACTATTTAGATAATTGTTGAATTATTGAGGCGTTTTTTGCTTTACACATCTTAATTATTGGATATAAATAAGATATAAGCATAATATAACTATTAGATCACCATATTACCAGTGAATAGTCGTCTATTCAGATCTCAACTACTTCAATTACTTCCTTCGAGCTTCCCTCTTTTCCGATTCGTAAGAACTTGCATTGTGATATTTCCGAGTTTGACAAAGGACTAAGAATCGGTAGTCTACACGTGTTCAATGGCGAGCATACATCGACCACGAGCACTCAAGCACTTTCGAGTACTCGGCGGTGCTCAGCAGTGAGCAGGGTCAGTGAGAACGAGCAAAAGCAAGAAAGAAGATGTCGACCATTTTTCACCCGACCGACTCGCAATGGCGGCCGGGAAAAGGAACTTTTCTCTTCCGGCCGGGTGCACAATGCCACCACGTCCGGCCAATAATTATATTGTGCAATGAAAAATAACCGGACTTAATATTTTACACGTCGAGACAGAAATGCCCGTGCCATGCCGAGGGTTCTCAAAAATATTGGTGCCATTTTATATTAATAGCTGCATTCCTTCCTTATCCACACGTGACGTAAATATAATCATTTGTGAGGCCACAGTTGGAAAATAAAAGATTCAACAAAGTTTTTGTATAACGAATAATTTAAATATCATTGATGATTCGATAAATTCTTTCTTCAATTAGATTCAAGTATCTTTAAAACTATTGTGTACGTCAAGTATTTCCAAATATCGAATTAAAAAGAAATTAATTTTTAATGACCTTATTCTTTTTCTCTACGCTAACATTTTAATAAAATTTGAGAACTGCTGAACGCGATATTAAATAGCTAAGTTATTAATCAATGACATCTTTATTTTGTTGGTGCAGGATTGTTCAAACGGGCTATTCTGATGTCAGGGTCGGCAATGAGCGCGGACGCCATCGGCAAGGCGCCATTGCAAATTACCAAGCAGGTAAAGAAAGATGCCACTGCATAATAGTCGCCAATAAAAACGCGGGATGAGGATTGATGCGCTTGGATTTCAGTTTCGCGGAATGACAAATTGCTACATGCGGCATCTATTATCATTAATTCCACGATTGACTTAATTTTAGGATTTGAAAGACCTCTCATTTCTCTTTTTTTTCCAAGTTTATAAAAATTAGATGCTTAGATGCTTGAAACGTCGAATCTGATTTTGTTGTGAAGAATTTCCCATTCTAACTCTTTAATTTTAATTTAAAATACTTTTTAAAGCGTTTTAGAAATAAATTTTCAGATTATAGCGTGGCTCATCTTCATGAATTATGATATTCGTAATGTATAAATGTCTAAAACTTTTGGAATTTTAGATGTTTGAAATCGCAACTCTTAAGAAATTCTTAAATTCTTATTCTTCCGTTTTATCTTTTGTTTTTGTTTTTATTATATATATAATTCATGATATTTAGATTCCAACCCCTTTTCTAACATTGAGCTTTCTATTATGCATAAGTTTTGTCATATTATGATTTCTAGATCTTCGAATACTGAATTGTTTGAATTCTGAGTCTCATGTGAACCGCTATAAATTAAAAAATTCCGAAATTTAAAAACATTTCTGATGAAAACCGCCGTTTATCATAGTTTTTACGTGATAACGTATGTTTCACAAACGACGGCGCCGTGTTTCTGCTTCACTCGCGATTTGAATTCGACGGAAAGACATATCGTTGCTCGTCACGGCGAAGAATCGTTACACAGTTACATCGATGCCGAGGGTACAGGGTCGTTGGCCGCGTTCATTGTGCTCGTGAGCAATGGCGGGGATCGTTTTTCAGGTGGCGCACGCTCTCAACTGTCCCACCACCAGCGACAGCGAACTGGCGGTCTGCTTGCGCAACCAGGAAGTAGACAGGCTGCTACACGTGAAAATCCACAAGCCGAAATACGTGCCGGCCTACGCGCCGTTGATCGACCGGGCCGTCATCCCTGACAAGCCGCTCAATTTAATGGAGAACGCCCAGCTCTTCGGCAGGTACGATTTGGGATTTTCCTATTGAATAATATAGGAAACTAAAGTGACCTAATAATCTTTATACATAGATGTTAATCTCAATTTAGTATTATATATAAAAAATAATAAATTACAAAAACTGAAAAATAGTTTATATAGATGGAACTGTGAAAAATATTTACCGATGACTATTACTAATATTTAATATGATTAATGAATTTTTGGATATGTTTGTTCCCTTAGGTATATAAAAGGATTGAAATTTTTAAAACAAATCGTCTATTTACATTTAATAAATTAAAAATAACACATTGTATGTTGTTTTTAGGTTTGATCTGATGTACGGTGTAACAGAATCCGAGAAATTTCACATCCTGCCACCAGTTGCTTTGTTACACGGCGTGCTTGATGGACAACGGGATGAAATCCTGCGAGACCATGCCAAAGTAAATTTACTCGTGTGTCGAGTTCGTTTGTCTCAATATGAAGCAATTTTTGTTCAATTTATTTTTCTTCCTTCTTATTGGATTTATCTTGAGACATTTTTTTTTCTTTCCTATGATTTCAAATTTCCAGTATCTTTACATTCTTCAATTTCTTCTTCTTCTATCCTCTCTTCATCTCCTTAATCCTCAGAATCTCAACTCCGGATTAGAAATTGCTGCATTTCTTTTTTTTTGTTATGTTATGGGGCTAATTAATATTTAATTTTGATATATATTTTTATTCCGATGTTTTTGTGTGGTGGGGCGTTGACTTGACAAAGATAAAATGTATGTTCAGGCGACGCACGAACTGGAGCCGGAGTTGATCCTGTCGAAAGTGTTGGAACAATATGGCGACTTTTCGAGTGGATTCACGAAAGAGTACACCACGAAGAATCGAGACATGGTGCTGGAGGCACTCTCCGATAGCGGCACCGTGGCGCCGTTAATAATGACTGCCAATTTGCATTCAAGGGCGTACCCGAAGAGCTACATGTACGTCTTCTCGCATCCGAAAGCTATGCAAGACTACTCTGGCGTAAGTAGGTCTCGACGATACAACGAAGATCGATTATCATGGCTCAGACGCCCCTCGACAAAGCGGGACCCGACATGGAGCGGGAAAAATGTTGCAAGTAGCATCAATGGGCGAGGAAAGGATATGTAGAGGAGAAAGGGGGGAAAAGGATAGTCTGGCGGGGATGATGAGTTAAAGTGCACTTCCTTCAACGCTCCAATTCATGCAGTTTCATGCAACGTTGTTATTCCATGACGCGGAGTGTTGCTCCTGAAAACGGAGGGCATTTTTCATCGCTATACTTTATCGGTGAATCTGAAATGGGGAATTTACTATTTCTAATTCTCTTACCGCAAAAGAGAAGAGACAATACAAGAACGAGAAAAGAAGCGGATAGAAAGATATACATTATCTATGGTTTTCTATAAGAAGCGTAAGAGCGTTGATTGTTAGAGAGAAACAAGCTGAGCTTGGAGAGATTTCAGAAAAACAGAATTTTCTTTTTTTAACCAAATTTACGAGCAACTCTGCAATTAGTAGATGACACTTCTAGAGAATTCTATCTTCAATAATAAACTACTTTCAAATAATTTAAAGTTTATATAAATTGTTTATTTTAAAATCTCAAATTTTTATTCTAATATATTATACTTGCAACTATTAATATCTCTTATTTTAATTTCTTATTTTTTATTTACCTTGACATGAATTTATTTTCACAATTTAATTTCAATATAACTTATATTTAATCAATAAGTTTTATTTTGTTACAAAGTAGAAGTACAAAGACTTAAAAATTTACTAACATATTATTGTATCAAACAAATAATATTTGTAAGAAGTTATAAAGTTGTCAAAGTTTACAATAATGAAAATAGTAAGAGCTACGGTTTTCAATCGAATTAAAGGAAAATCAACTCTTTAAAGGAAAACCAACTCTAAAGTCGATAAACTGGCGAAAGATAGGGCGAAATTTTTAAGACATTAGACATAGTTAGCGCATTGTATTCATTGTCCTTCTTAGTCCGGAAGGGACGAGTTGTGACCTAGTGATGGCCATTGTGCTCGCACAGTTTCGCCGAGATAAAAATCCGAGCTGCGAACCCATTTGGATTTCGGCCAACTATTTTTATCGCCGTTGCGTGCGCCGGCAACAACCTCGCCATGCGGTAACCGAGAATATCGCTAAATTGAATGTACCTCCGGGTACAACGTACATCCTCACGTCAACAAGGATATTAGATTTTAAATCTGCAAATAGCGATTCGCAGTGTGCATCATTTCCATGTCAAGTTACGTCAATCCCTCTCTTTTTCTATCTCAATTCCTCTCTGCTCTCTCTTACTCTTTTTCTATCCTTCTCTCTCTTGTATACGTATGAGCTCGATGAATTTTAATTTTCATTCGTTCTCGTAAATTCCACCCTTTATTGAACTTTACAAATTGACGTGTTTGTAAATACGCTCAGTTTATCGCGCTAAAAATAATTACGATTGCGATAAATCTGAGAACTTGCGCCCAGGAAATTTTATTCGAAAATTGTTGTAGGATTGACGATGAGAGAGTTTAAACTCGAAATAAACTTTAATTTAGCGGGTAAATTAATTAAAAATAGATTAAAGAATTGGATTTAAAAACAGATTGTTAGCTACAAATATAATATAACACACACACACACACACACACACGCGCGCACACGCATGTATATATGTAATTCTGGATATCTAAGAAGATATTAAAATAAATTTAAGGATTTAAATATATCACCGAGGGGAACATGTATTTTAACGATTTATAAATTTTAAAAGGTTTAAAAGATTTTCCAAGCATTTCACAATTTCAAAAATGTTCTATATCCGAATATTGGATAACCAATTTTTTAATTTTTGTACCTATATTTTGTAATAAAAAACATTATTGATTAAATGTAAATAAATAAAAATTAGATTGAAAATAAATTATAAAAATAAATTAAAGTAAACAAACATACAAAATAAAGAATTGCAGTAAGAGATATTGATAGTTGGAGACTACATTAAAATGGAAATTTTAGAGGATATATGTAGACAGAGAATAAAAAAGAGATATGGGACACGAGAAAATGTGTTGAAAAGAAGTAACAACCTAAGCTTTGATATTTTTGAGTTATGCGAATGGCATAGAAGTGTCGATAAAATCCGTGCTACGGTATAAAAGCACATCTAGTGATCTCGTTATATTGCAGCAACAACGTCAACATACAGTGCATGGAGAAGAGTTGCCCTACGTACTGGGTGTCCCATTAGACAATAGCAAGTATAACTTACGAAGTCGATACGACATCAGAGAGTCGCTGTTTTCAGAAGCTATCATGAATTGGTGGTGCAGCTTTGCCTACATCGGGTGAGTTTCTAAAAAAAAAGCGTTTATAGCAATGAGTCTTATATATACGAGTACATTTGTTATGACTTACATATTTCGATATTAAAAAATATTAAGTTAGTATTTTTAATTAAAAAAGATTAAAAATTTTTATAAGATTCAACCCCAAATAAATGTCAACATCTTAATTATGTATTAGTTTAAATTAATTATTATTTTAATACAGTCTGTAATTATTAATTAAAGTTTAAAGTTATAAATATATATATTAATGATGTAAATTACAAAAAATAATTTAATTTATTTGAAATTTTAACAAATTGAAAATTTATTTTTCTTGCGTGGTCCTAATTTTTAGAGATATTTCAAGTTTTATTTAATGTATCAAATTATTATTGTAAATAAATTTAAATAAAGTGTAAATAAAATTTGTAGAGCCAGATAGTAGTGACAATAAGTTTAACAAAAAAAAAATTGGAAGTATAATCTGGAAAACGATCACAGCGCGCATTAAAGTTAAATTAAAGTTGGTATTAAAAGTTAACATATAAGCGATAGTAACCGCATAGAAACAATGATATTTATAACAAGTGCCGAACTATTGTTGTTGCGCGTTGACGTGAAAATCTGTAGTTCGTAAAGTTGTACTTGGTAACACATGTATCCGGAAACGTGATTTTCAATTAACTAAACATTCAGGCGTTTAATTAAACCAGACTGTAATATATTTTTCCGTTGTATGATTGAACTTTATAAGCATATCTCAATTAAAAAATAAACCATATAAATAATTTACAGAACGTTATAAATTAAAAAGCAAATGAAAGGAATAAAATTTCAAAAAATTTATGTTTATTTATAAAAAAAAAATTAAATATGCAGAAATAAAAGTTTATGAATTTTGCCAGATAAATTTTTTATAAAATTTTCACCATACACTAAATGACCAAATCTTTCACCTTTGTGTAATATACATGAATATACATGCATTTCACGCGCATTCGAATTTCAGTCTTGTATTGGCTCGGCGCAATTTGACGCTTGTTATGCTGATGCTCGATATTGTCGAATTAACGATCCAGGGAATCGGCCATTTTAATTTGCACGATGAAAGCAGATTATTCACAGTTCCGAATTATTTCGATATTTCGTTTTACTCGACAAAACATTCCGCTTTACTCAGTTAAACAAGCCCAATATTCTCGCGGTATAAAGCCATGCTTTGTTTAAATGGGAAAATACCGAATTTCTAGTTAAGTTAAAAATTTATTTGCAATTGTGAGATATATTCCTAGAATTTTTAATTACATTAAAAGTTTTAAGTTAAGTATGCGCAAATTAGAATATTGAATCTGGTATACGTTACAATTAACATATGTTATCAAATCATCGATATTTTAACATTAGAAGCATCTTCGTTAAAATTAAAAAAAACAAAATTGAACAAATTGAAATTCAAAAATATAATATTAAATGTAATATCTATATTGCAAAGAATATACCGAATATGTTGAATTACATATGACACTAGTAGCACCAACGTTTTTTACTAAAAGGATCAAGCAAATAAATTATTATAAAAATAAAGATAATAGAAAATCAAACATTTTGTCAACATAAAGGACATAATTATTAAAAAATTAAAAAATTCAAAATTCTACCTTTTACACAAAAATATAATATTAATCTAAAAAATAGAAACGATCAATAATGATTAATCGATGCTTCTAGTGTTAAAATATCAATTAAAAATAGGTTTTGCATTTAAATTTGATACAGCTTTAACATTTGTACACGTCATTTTGTTCCTTTCTCCACGACAATTTGTTTCTTACTGATACAATCTCGCAGAACTATATTTTGCATTATTACAACCGCGCCATTTTTTGTCAGACGCTTTGAACATATGGCTTGACTAGAACGTACATACCTATGCATTACTACGGTGACAGAACTCAGAGAGAACTGGGTCAGTGCAATTAAGCAAACAAAGGTATTTAGATTTAGCGGTGAACGTTGCGCGTTTGTAAACGGCGCACAGCTGATCGATATTTTATGCGTTACCGTATCTATCGTAAGTGCGCGTCTCTTTGCCATAATAAACGACGCGCAGCATCTGTCCCGCAGCACTGTCAGTGATAACGAATGACGGGGAAAAACGGTCTTTTTGTTCCACGTTGTGTGAACGCTGCCACGCGTGATCGATCGGATACATCGCGTCCATTCAACCCGTCATTAAAAAATCATTTTCCGGCGTACTAAAACCGTCAATACGCGCAAACGAACTGTATCTTTAAAATTAATAGAGGTTCCAAAAAGTCGATGGACATCAAGTTATCCGCTGGATTAAAGTATTGCTATTCAATATTTTAAATACGAGAGCTTATTTTGGATTGTACCATTCAATAAAGAGATTTAGATTTCACGTTTGTTAGCTTTAAATTACAAAACGTCCTTAATATGATAATTCTAAAAGAGCATACTCTGAAAATTTTATAAAATGGAATTCTATAGGGAATCCAACTGCACAATATCTTTACAATAACAGAAAGAAAACAGTATCGAGTATCCCTATGGACTATTCTGGATTATCCGATATCTTTTTCTCCTACATCACTCCAATTTCCTGACGGTATTAATCCCAAACTACCCTGTACGACCTAACAAAAGTTATTGGGCGTTTCTGCAGCTACATTAATCATTCGCGATTATTTATCGAAGAAATTATTCGAACCCACAGGAATCCGAACATCGCGAAGCGATATCCCTACCTGACTAACGTATTTAAGGATTGGGGTCAATATGATATCGAGTGGCCAGAATATGATCCTGTCAATCAAACGTATTTCAATTTAAGTAAGTTAGCAAAAATTTCGGTATTAACGGATCTCAAGTGCTTGCGAGTGCTAATAAAAAAAGTTTATATTGAGAGATTTGGAATTTATTTTTCTGTGTCATTTTACTCTCTCCATCATTTATGCATCGTGTGTGATCGAATAATGATAAAACAAAATCTATTATCCCAAGTTTGGTTCATGTCGAGAATTCTATTTTACGGCTTATTTAGCATATTACATAATATCCTCCCCTGCACGCAGCCATACCGCCTAACGTAGGTGCGCACTATCGTTCGACGGAGATGCATTTCTGGAATGAGGACCTGCCCAATCTGCTCAGGCACCCGAATAAAGATATTTCGGGCCCGACACGACCGAGAGGACCGCGACCACAGATTCTTGATTTTGCCGATGGGATTGGCAAATATGCCAACAATACTGCCAACCGGAAGTACGATAGCTACGATACTAGGTCAGTAACAAGACTAGCGAATTAATTTCACCCTTTGACGTATGAAATCGTTGAATGTACATAACTGTTAAGATCATTTCTCAATTTGAATTTTTAAGATAATCTAATAAAACAATATTTATGTGAATCTACAGACAATTTGTAAAATTTACTTTTGGAAATTTACTTGAACTAATAATTTCGAAAAGAAATTAGCTTGAATTTAAATAGTTTGATTCCACACACATGTAGTTTTTAAGTACATATATAGAGTTATTATTGTGCTTTTTATACCTTTATGAAGAGTTATATGGGTTGTGCAAGACAGATACACATCTCCGTCTAGCATCACGGATTCTAGCACGGAGAAGACGCCATTTTCAACTTTGGTTACAACGGGTGGGAGCGAGAGTTCGACAATAGAGCCGAGCACGTTAAGGACTTCGTCGGCTATGATGATGGTGATTGTTTTCTTCGTAGTGTTTATACTGATAAACTTCACAGCCTTTCTACTCATCTATTATAAGAAGCAGAATATGAAGGGAAAGGAGAAATCGTTGAAGAGACGAGGCAGCGAGAAGAAAAACGACTCTGTCAAGAGGTCGAAGACTGATAAACATGAGAACCATTACGGCCAGATAGGCTACAAAAGCGACAGCAAGCCAGATTTGAACGATGTGATAAAGAACGACAAGGCATACGACAACAACTCCAACTTTGGACGCAGATCGAAACTATCAAGGCAGAATTCTAGTTCCACCATTGACACTCATATCAAGGTTAGAGAATGGATTCAGCAGGAGATTGTGCACAGGTCAGTGAAACTCTATAAGCTCTAAACTTTTTTTGCATGACGATAATTAATCTTTGATGTTCTTTTTGTTTTAAACTAAAAATTATGAATAACATTCTATTATAAGTAATGTATAAATATCAGTAGAAAAGCTTTTATTCTTTAGTTGAAATTGAATTAATTATAAATAATTATATACAAATAATTATTATAAAAATTGAAGTTTAATATACTTTACTTATTTATGAATTGAAACTCTTCGTTCTTTTAAATTTTAAACAGCTTTATCATTCATGAAACTACTTTATTATGTAATTAATTATTCGAGGATTTCTTTAAAAGATTTCTGCTGTCTAGAGAAAACTTATTCTTTAAAATTTTATGATCGAAAATGCCATTTGGAGAATTACACTTTCAAATGAAGTTTAATGTAATTTATGTGCTTTCGATAAAATAAATAACTTAAACTAATTTATACGTTTTATTAAATTATTCGCCATTTTAGTACCATTCTACCGTACACCATCCGATGCTCTTATAGGAATCAACGTTTTGAACTCAATTTGTATGTCTTTCCTAATTGCGAAGAGCTGAAGATACTCGTAGAACGCTTACACTCGCAAATTCGTCGATCGCGGTAAGGGTTGTGCGACCCAGTAATCCAATTAGGGGTTCCGCTTAAAGAGTAGCTTTGAGACGTGGCCCGTATCACTCAAATCAGGAAATTCAGTTCCCTTTCTCTCTTTCGCTCTCGAATATTTCGTTAGATGTATTGACTCGTGGAAAACGTTGGCAAGTGCTGCTCTACAAAGTTAATTGAACTCGACTTACAGTTCGACTTCGTCTCTCGTTTATTTAACAAGCAATATCTGGTTTGCAAATCGCAATATTGTTTTTGTTTTTTACAGCATTAAATTTAAAAAATACTAACAGAAGAAAATACAATTTAGAGAAAATGTTATGTCCAGACACAGAATAAAAGAACTGTTATAGAATTTGTAACATGTGTAAATTGCATATTAAATATTTCATAAAACATTTACATTCACAACAATTCTAATTAAATTCTCCTTTAAAAAAGAGAAAAATCCTTTCTGTGAGTTATTAAATAGACTTTTTATTTTTGTGGAGTGCGTCATAACATTTACTATACATATACGTACATATCGCTTGTTGGTTCATGAAATGCAGCTGTAACATTACGATGTAAAATCGTAAAATTATATCTGAAATATGTTTAGTGATAAATGTGCATTATAGAACATTGTATATGAAATAAACAAACGTAATGTATCATTAAGTAAATGTGTGTGGCAAAGTACCTTTTTGCTTGTCGGCATAACGTACAAGATTAAAAGTGATTAATTAGCTCCGGGACGTGAAAGTGCAACCGCTATTATTACTGGTTGTTACCAAAATTGCAAAATTAATGCGTACCTTTTATTTGCGAAATCGTAAAATGGTATTCTATGATCAATAATTCCCGATAATTGGACGCAATAACTGCTCCGTTATAACAGTAACATTATCTAATAGTAACATTATCTAATGGTATTACTTTCGAATTTTGTGTAAAATTTACAGAAACATGTGTTGTTACACTAATTCGCATGGTGGTTGCTTCCTTCAACTGAAATATCTATTGTTTATTATTTGAATGTTCAAATGTGTTTTACATCAATATTATAACGCTAATCAAATAAATTTTTAAACAACTTTCTATTGTAAGGGCTAAATTCTAAAGTAACGGCTGAATTCGCTACTATTGCTGTAAAAATGTAACAATGTTAGCGACAGAAAAAAACCAAAAAATGTTATCGTTACTGAAAAAAATAATGGTAACGGTGTTGGAACACGTTACTTTTCAACCCTGTTAATAAGATTATTATCGAAACAATTATATAATTTTTGAATAATTTAAACTACGTAAATTACTTTATAATTACAATATAGTAAACAAAAGCTTTCGTTATAAACAATGAGAGTCGTAACAAAGAGCATAGTGCTAGGTGTCTTTGCTTAATTATCCTTTATTTCAAAAATAATATATTTATATAACATTTTCGACTATTTATCTGGTCATCTTCAGTATATGACAAAAATTGCTTGGCATCAATAATATAAACGTTCGCCGTAATCTGTTACAATTAAAATTCGCCGCAATACGTACTGTACATTCTCATATGTCGTCAATAATTCGTTAGTCGCCCTATGATTAAAAACTCGTTCTCTCCTTGATCTTTGTCGTTCCTTATATTATAAATTCTTTATTATATTGTCCGTAAATGCTCATTTTTAAATATGGACTATTGGCACTTTTGTATTGCAACGATCATATCGCAATGAGCATTTGATATAAGGAACACAACGAAAATCAAGGAGAGAACAAGTTTTTAATCATAGGACGACTAACGAATTATTGACGACATATGAGAATGTACAGTATTACGGCGAATTTTAACTGTAACGGATTATGGCGAATGTTTAAATCATCGATGTCAAGCAATTTTTGTTGTATACTGAAGATGACCAGGTAGATGGTCGAAAACGTTATATAAATATATTATTTTTGAAATAGAGGATAATTAAGCAAAAACACCCAGCACTAGGCTCATATGCTCTTTGTTACGACTCTTAAACTTTATAATTAATAATATAAGGTAAGTTAGTGTTGAACTTGAAGAGTTTCTTACTGTATTTATTTTATTAGTTGTGTAAAAAAATGTTTTCAAAACACTTATGAAATCGATCGGAGTTTTATCTTTTAGTTCTGTTTTGTTTGTATACAGATGTTCGCCGAGGTTTTTACGTAAAACGCGGGAAACGTTACAGAAAGAGCATCAGGAGAAACTGACTAAGCAGCAGCAAGAAGAGAAGCAACGTTTAGAGGAAGAAGTGTCGAAGGAGAGGAAAGACGAACCGATTTACGATGAGAGCCCGGCGTTGGTTGTGCGCCCTGGAAAAAAGTCGAAATTGCCAAAAATTTCTGTGGCTATTGACGCTACGCCAGCGACTAGAACGGAATCCATTCTGAATCAAGTGCCGATCGAGTTAACAAAGAGTATCGAAATAGCTAATGAGCCAAGTCTACAACAGCTGATGACTCCTGAAGTGGTCGTCATAGAGCATCATCATTCTAGGAGCGATCCTTTGCCGATGGAAAACGTTTTAAAGACAATGAAGCCGAATTTCTCCACTCCCAGGATCTATGAGTCGGATTCCGGAAGCGCGAGCAGTCTCTATGCCAAGATTAACCCTAAACTGAAGTCTCGTTTGCCTCGTCCTGGTCCGGGAACAAATATCGAAGTGTCCTTAGCTGAAGAATCGAAATACGAAGATCCTCACGATGAAGAGATTTACATAAAAACTGGACCAGTCTTAACGACTTTTGGTACAAGCGATGTGAATGTCACGTGTCGGGAACCGACTATGGAAAGAGAATGCATCAGTCCTGAGGAGGCCTTAAAGACAATAAAACGTCGAAATTATCCCAAGGTACTGCCAGATATCGAGAAGAGACGATCACTTCCGGCACCTAGTAGTCTCTTTGTACCGAAACAGTACGCAAATTCGTTACAAGACTATAAGAGTGGTAATCGTGCGAACTTATTTTCGAATCTACCACCGTTACCACCTCCGAGAATATTTGGAGCCTCCAAAAGCCTAGAAAGAAACGATTTCTTCGCAGAAGAAAACGAAAGTCAAATCGAAGGTGAGCCGATGACAACAAACCTGCATGTGGGTCCGTTACTAAAAAGGCCAGACACCGGCAGAAATAACTCCGATCCTAACATAATCGATTCTTTGGAAGGAAATAGAAACGTCCAGGCTGGCGGAAGTGTGGATGCTATTTACGCTAACCCAAAGTGCCCGCTTCATGGGAGTCAATATCCCTTCTCACCGACCTCGCAGAGTGTCGATGGCGATCTCGGCAAGTCTTCCGGGCTTTTGGACGTGGGCAACCCAAATTGGTACAAACCGTGCGAATCGTCAGGCATAATGACATCGACCACATCGGAACCGCAAATCGTGATCAGCAAGGACGAGAGAAATGCCGTTGGCGCTGTGTTGCCCACGGTAGAACCAAAGATTGTGATCACGCCAAGAGTAGTTAATCAATGTCAAGTCAATCGACAACCAAGTCCAACAGCGCATTCTGAGGATAAGATCGAGCACGAACTAAAGACGATTGATCCAGCGCGAAACGGAGGATCATCGGAAAGTTCAAACACTTCTGGTGGTTCGATGATTTCAAGAGAAACGGGAAAGAGGGAGCCGCGGATAATCATCACGGCACGGGAACCGAAGAACTGTGCCCCGGTGGGTAGTCTAAAACAACCGAAGATCATCATAAAGCCAACAGCGACTCTACCGAGGAGCAGGGATCAGAGGAATATACCGAAGGTGTCAGCCATACCGTCGCCAGAACAGCAGAATTGTCAGAACAGCGAGCGAGATAGGGCTCTGGAACAAAGGGAAAAGCCGTCCCTGAGGGAGAAGCCAAAGGTTACGAGGATTCCGTCGTTTTCACGGAGGAGGGAAGAGCCTGGTATTGAAAAGCCGTCGTACATAGAGAAGACAGAAATCGCGCCGAGAGTGGAGGCGCCCGCGCCGGCCAGTAAAATCACAAACGCGCCATCGACATTCGACGCCAAGTCAGGCATACCGACGCCAACGACAACGATGATGCCGAAGAGCGAGAAGACCTCCAGCACGGACTCATCGTCCGCCAGCAACGGGAATTCCAGTAATTCGAATACCGGTACGATCAAACGGAAGCCAGCGAACAAGAAATAATTGGCGGGAGCCAATTCGAGAGCCACGTGTTATATCCCGTTCTATTTCGCAAACGCGTAGATGGAATGCAGATGGGTCTCTACCATTCCGACCAAGTGTCGATGCAGTCCTGTTGGCGCCCAATCTCTTCCACGAAACATTCGCAAGTGTGTGCATATTTGCATGCAACGGTAATGAAATTAACACAACAATTGTTCTCTTTACGTTTAAATTCATTTTAAATTGTTTTAAAAAACTTTTTTAAATCAATTCTTATTTATATATTTAAATCCATCAAGATTATTCTTTTTTAGATTAATTAGTATATTATTTATTACTATTCTAGATATAAAATATCTAGTCTAGACGTTAAATAACGTGTGTTAAACAACATTTTATCAAATCTGGCGCATTTTGTCCAAGTATAACTTTCTTTATTATCATTATTATATATTAATTGTATCATACTATTTTTCTATGACTAGTTAGAATTATGCGACACAGACATATAGAAGATAGACGAAATGATTTGCACACTTATGGGAAGTATACTATTTATTTTACTACTTGCTTTATATATATATCAATAAGTAGGTCGTCCATCATTTCTATTGCACATTTTATCTTTGCTGAAATAGAATACGCAATGCTTGAATAGTTATCAATGGAACGTTGTACTATTCTTTTAATAGTTCTTTCAATCTTTTAATTGCTTATATAAATGATATTGAAAAAGGAAATTTGATTCTCACCCTGTTTTCTAAAATTGTCCTTTGTTTTTCAAAACTTCGACATCTTTCCTAGCCAATACAATTGTCTAATTTAAATATTATCGAATTATATTTATAGTTTTGAAATGAGAGAAGAGATTTCCTTTCAATATCTTTTTCTCTAAGTAATTAGAGAATGTTCTATTAAAGGAATCACTATTCAAACATGTACGACTCTATTCTACAAGGATAGAATCTGTATTATTTGATTAATAGAGCCACTCAACTTCTTATTAATAAAACCAGTAGATGGTTTATTTCCCAGATGTTTACATTATTTTGCTTATCTTCTATAATCTAATTGTACATCATGTAAATAATAATGTCGTGAATGTTTAAGACTTTAAACAGCGTGACAATATTTTTAAGATTTGAATCAGTGAAGTGAGGTACGTATATGTCCATATGAAATATTAAAATTGCTTTCGAGGGTTGTCGATCGTTTGAACGATTTTAAACCGGTTAAATATGATCGATTAGACGTCGTGAGTTAGATGTTAATAATTTTCAAGGCATTCGCTCTTTTGTACACCTATAACTTTATACGATGAAAAATAAACGTTTTTCGTACTTTTTCAACAGAAAATTCGAAATGAGAATCTATCCCATCGACAATTTATCGTGTTTTGCCCCCATTTTCATCTATACACCGCACCGTGTATCCTCTGACGTTACATACGTCCCGCAAACTTTGTTATTAAGTGAAGCAGGTCTATAAGTCGCGCAGATGCAGGGAGGTACAGCACGACAAAGTGGTTGGCGAGTTCTCACTTATATTACCGGTGGATCGAATTGATTTTCAAAGTTTGCCCGATAATGGGATTCTCCTCGTCTCTAACCGTCGCCGCACGGAAAGGAAAAGGCCATTTTCACGTTAACCCTCCTACCCTTCTGCAATCAGTCTGTCTCTGTCTCTTGCCTCTATCTCTTTCACCTTCCTTTTCTCGTGTTTTCGTTTCATCCCGTTCTACGTCATGCGATCCGTTCGAAAGCGTTACTATGATCACAGTTCAAGAAGCGAAAAAAGGCGAGTGTTTTGATGGGACTTTGTAAATTTTGACAAAATTGAGTTTCTAAAATGTGACATTTAATGGCACGGCGACGATTGCAAATTTTTTAAATCAATATTTCAAGATAGAAACAAGTAACAAAATGATTTTTGTAATTTTATTGTTAAGAAAAAGTCTTTTATAGATAGATCGAAATTTTCTCTATAAATTATTTAACTGAATTACATATTCGCTGATCTCATGGTTTGTATGTATGAGCAAAGTTCATCAGTTTAGTACGCCGAACTGCAAGACACGAGTAATCTGACAGCGATAACTCGGTCATATTCTCGGAGTTGGAGTATATGCGTCGTTAAGTTAACGTTTAGATGCCAGGGACCCTCTACCTTATGCGACAGCGTGTAACCAGTAATCATCCACCGCACACGACGACTGGAGAAGGGCTTGTAGTCGCCATGACAGGTGCGTGGCACCGCGTGACCCATTGTCAGAATGATATACTATCAGAAATAACGGAGGGAACAAAAGCTAGATTCTGTCTTCCAAGTCCCTCGAGGATAGATTTCCATTTCTATAGAATTACAATAATCGCGATAATGAAATGGAGCAATCTTCGTTTTTTATCTTAAACCTTTGTCATCTGTATAACGAATTTAAATTCTGTGTGTGTAATATAAAAATTATTTTTATATTAATTTTTATCAGAGATAATCAATTAAAACGTTAATTTTTTTTTATCGGTAAACAGAATGTTGTTACTAAGCGTACTGAAGCAAACGTTAAAAAATCTACAATTAGTACAATTAAAAAAATATTATTAAAGAACATTGTTAGATGTACAAATATAAAAATAACGTTTTTTAAATAATTAAACAAATTTAATAATTAAACAGAATTTCTCTATTAAACTTTAATAAGTTTAATAAAATAAAGTTACTTCGGTAAAATGTGTAATCACGGTCTCTTATTATTTATAATTCAAAATAATCATTAAAAATAATGTTTGTAATAATAACTGTACAATAAATTAAAATTAGAATAATTTATAATGACTTAAACTGCATTTACAGTTATGCTACATAAGTTTGCAAGCAGCCGGTCGATGAAAAGGGTAATTTCCGTATCGTGATTATCTGCGGCACGCGCATCTAATTATCACACGATAATCAACGATTAAGCACGGACCTACACGGCAACCTCATTATTATGCCTCGGATGGCGTCGGAGGTGCTGCGAATGCATAGGTACATAATTTCGTCTTCTCCGTCTGAACCAATTAATAAATTTGCACCGGCTGCCTGCTCCCTAGACAAGGTCGGTCCGTCTATTTCCACTAGTGGCCATTGTTTGCAAGACAATGCCGGCTGCTTGGCAGTTAGAATACATTGTATTGCTTGAGAGGTGACCACTGAATGTGAGATGTCAGATTAATTAGATTTTGAAATGAGTACATGTTCCTAAATAACTTGTCTTTAATTACAATGCACGGGCAACTGGGAATAATTTATTTAAAAAATTATTATATTTTTAATAATTTTTAAGTAACTTTTTCAATAATTCTTTTTTTTACAACACTTATGATTAATTACGGTCTACTTCTCTCGCGTGCTCGAGCTATCTTGATTAATCCATGTTAATAGCTTTCTATTTAAAAATTGTTCAAGTCACGATGCTTTTTCAAATACGTTGTGTTATTTATGCATGCAATGCTAATTATTTTACTGTGGTTAAGAATAACATGACATATGTTTCTGTAAAACGACCTCTTGTTCAGTCTCAAGTTGGGTGGAAAATAAACGACAATGGTACATTCAGTGGAAATGACAGTAATCGAAGAGACCGCAACTGTGCGTCCCTTGTTGTAGAAGTTCCCATTGGCGAGATTTGTAATCTCTATTGGGTCCGAGGATTTCAATTCCAAGGATTTTAGAAGCACAGTCCAAGAACAATAACTGTACAATTTAAAAGGATTAAAGAATCTCAGGATCCAAGAAATCCCCCTACGAAATAAATAAAAATTGTACAGTTAAAAAGCTCCAGATTTCAGAGACTCAAAGATCTAAGATTGCAAAGGTAGAAAAGGAACATTCAAACGTCCGAAGAGATGGTCGAGAAAATTCTTGAACGAGACACAAACGGAAGACAAATCTAAAGAAAATATCTTTAAATGGAAGCTTAATCTCACCTCGAAATAGCTCTGATCCATAAGGAGACAATTCTGTGATACGCCATGTCTAATAGCTCGAATGTTAATTTATCAAGTTTTTTTATCAAATAGTTTCACGTTTCCCTTTTTCTCATTAAATGCATTTCTCATCTTCTTTTTTTACACAAATTAAAAGAGTCAGGTCTCTCTTAAAATCAATACGAAAAGATCTCTCTCAAAAGGATAATTTTGAAAAATTACCCAATAATTTATGAATTTTACTTATTCCCAAGTTTAAAAATTGAAATATTTGAATAGTAAAATTTTAAATAAATCGAATTTATCGAATTATATATTGCGATTGAAAAGATGATGCTTTCCAGCTTAACTAACAAGGTACCAATACAGACTCAATAATTCTTTATTAAGAAAGTTCCAAAGGATAACTTCATTAATGTTTGTACCTGTTCGACAGACGCCAGGGGCGATCGAAGTTGAAAATTGTCCATCGTCGCGGCGACACTCGATAGCAACTTGCAGCAACCCAAATCCAATAAAAAAGTACATGCCCTACAATGTCGTTACGAGAGATCAATTTTTATCGTTTGACAGACTAAGTTTTGACATTACGCGCGAAATAAAATTGTCAACGTTAACAGCTGTTCGTAAATAAATCTCAAAGTCTCGAGAAATATCAAAATTTCTGAAACTCTTGTAATTTTTATATAATTTCTAAAACATGCTTTATATTCGTGGAACATTACATCTATTAATTTTTCTAATACCTTTAAATTACTTAATTTATAAATCAGATCTCTTATTTCTCGAATTTGTCCTTCAATTTGAGTAATTAATGCATTAATTAGCAATTTTTGTGTAGTGAAATAATATTTATGATCGAGAAAAGCAAAGCTAAGTAAACTTACCAAACAAAACTTTTTCTTGAATATCGTTGTTTCACATTGGGCAGTCTTTGTGGATCCTCATTTCCATCTACGAAGTAAATTGAATCTTCTCGTCTGCACTTCTTTTCATCCTATTTTCGCTTTGGCAGAAATGGGAAAGGCAGCGTGAGAAGTGCAATTCGGCGTCACCGTTTGTTGCGAGACGTGAATGTGATTTTGCTTCTGCGTTCGCGTCTCGTTAGAGCGAAAATCTTTCGACATCGGTCGCAGCGAATTATACCCAACGATCCTTTATAGCGTGCTTGATGGCGACGTGTGACGATAAAGTTGATTGCTCGGCTACTCAACATGTAAATTATGCATTAGCATCCTCGATCTTCATATATTTCGCTCCAAAAGTGACTTTCAGAAACTCACATATCGATACTCGTCATCCTTTTCATAATTATCGATCAAAATTGTATAGTAATAAAAATTTTACGTATTAGATATTATAACATAAATATAAATGATTTAAAATAAGTCTATTATCTTTTCAGATAATGGAAAAATTAACACTTTGGTGCCTTTTGTCATGTATCTACCACATGCGTATTGTGTAAAAATATTGTATAGAAATGAACACGACAAAATATGTTTTTCAATCAAAATGCTAGACATTAAGAAATATAACAGTAACAAGCAGCTGTATATATGTATCTTTATTAATAAAGAAGTTATAGGATATATAAAGTAAAATTACGGAACCTCAGATGTCATAATAAGAGTGGCATCTCTAAGGATTAAATTTTTTATATTATATCTTAAATTTAAATGCAATTATGAATTAATAGGATTAGAAATGGCATAATCATGGAAAATTTAAAGGATTTTGGATTAAAACATCTTTGAGGTATAGCTCTTTTGCATGCCAAGAACAGCGTCCTGGTTTAAACTATTGAAGGATCACTTATCGTAGGCCTCGCAAGCTCCCATTATTCACTGCGATCCGATTACGTGAGCTTTAGAGTTTCTCGCAGCGTATTCTGGATGTTCTCGTTAAGAACATCGACCGAGCTACGGTTTCCGGTTAACCGACCTCTTCAGACACGTCTTCAATGTCGTCGCGTCGAGCCTTGTCTCGTCGAGCAAATTGAATTTCGTTCTCAGTCATTTCCGCTGCTGAAACCTTCCGGGTGAGAGGCTGTCCACCCTTCGGTTGACAAAGAGCACGGTTTGGTCCAATGGTAGAGACATGGTGAGTCGTTTTCTTTCATGCACTCTTAGACGACATCAGCAACGTCTGCATTCTGTCTTCTGGATGCCCAACAGGGCGATTCATCTTCCGAAGGATTAGAACGGGTTGAACGCGTTTAGAATGGATTGGATCCTTAGAACTCAAGGTTTTTTGAGATCCACAGATTCTTGGAAATCCCTTTGGACTCTCTTTCGAGTATTTTCTCGTTTTCTTGATAATCAAATTTTTGGATCGAAACTTTGAGGACCATTAAAAAGTTTCTTTACAATGTTTTTACCTTCTTTGAGACTACTCCTATTACCTTGATGGTTCCTTGACATTTCAAAGGTATAATATCTTTGTATTTATTGAACAAGTAATCGGGAAAATAATTAATTTATTACAAATATATTTTTCAACGGCGATAGTGACGTGATATCCGAAGGTCTTCATCCTTTCAAGAGTTTTGTGGTGGAATAAATTTCATTCACGCGCCAAAGAACTCTGAGGACTCGGCCGTTAACGAAATTAGTAGTCCCGCCGGGAAACTTTTTCTACCGATCTCTCTGTACGTTGAAAAAGTTTCAAGCTCCCGCATGCTGCCAGCAGGACGGAATCCTCTGATATATCTCGTCGAATTTCGACTGTGCGAGATCACAATAGAGCCCTGAAAAAGGAGCAGCGGAATACGAGTATATCACTCAGCTTGCTCCGTTTACTCCGTTTCGGTTGAATTACTCTAAACGCGTAACACTTTCAGCGTGACGAATATAAGTGTTAAATTCGGTAAGGAGAGAATGTTCCCGTTTGGCCTACCTGCGAAAATTAGAGAATTCTGCATGTAAACATTCACACATATTGTATAATATTCGCTATACCGTAAAAAGATTTTAACCAGCAAATGATGTGTGCCAGAATTTCAATACAATTTATGATTTTTGGATTTTTGATATTTTACCGTATGCTCTTGTGCAATGGTCATGTTTCGCAAAATTTCGTTGGAATTTGATGATTAATTTGTACAAGATCCGAGTATATTGGAAAAAACCATCACATACCGCATAAAAAGTTCGTTTGCACATAAAAAATATTATAATTTCGTGGAAGTTGAAAGCTTTATTATTTCTAGAATATAAAATTATTTAACACAGATCGCGCGCTATATATTAAACAATTACATCGCTGAATTTAAAAAATATAAATGTCAAAATAATTATGTATTAAATTAAAAAAATCTTTAATAGACAACACATACGCTTTACATGAAATTATTGAATCATCGAATTAAATCATTTTATACGATTGCATTTTAAAATTGTCGAATTCAAAATCTCGAAAGATTTTTAATATTTGCAGATTTAAAAAGATATCCAAAATAAAAAATCTTAAAATATTGTTAAATTCTATCATTTTTATATTGCAAAATTTTTGTACTTTGCCATCTGTATATTTCTGCTCGATATTAAAATTTTTATATAATTTTTCAAAATTATGCAATTTTTTTGTCACTTAATAATTTAGATTTTGTAAAACGTTTCTATCTCGACACTTCGGATTATCTTATTGTTACGTGGCTGTAAATTTTCACAGCCACCAGCATCATGTTATGAATATCGAATCGTACACACAACGTCAACGCATCAAACCACAATATTGTAGACATCCGAAATTACAATGTCAACGTTCATAAACAACATTGTCCGCTGCAGATACACCTGAGCCTCTATGTGTCAAAAAAGTTTTTCGCTACTTGAACATTCAACTGTCGTTTAATCCGATGCAATATTTTTTAATAAACAATACTCTTTTTAGGATAATTGAATATTTCTGTACATAATAAAAAAATGTTTATATATGATATATTTAAAGAAACTTTTCCCTTTTCAACGTGTGAAACATGATCATATACTTTTACGAATTTTCTTGAAAAAACCTATACCTATGTATATTTTACAAATTTATTTTACAAATTTATTTTATAAATTTGTCTCTATCGAGATCTCTATTTATTCTATATATAATATATAAAGCAAAATTAATTAAAACATGTTAATTTGTTCTAAAGATGTAAAATAATGATGAAAGCGCTTCTAAGAAAACTTGCTTTCTTGCAAATACGATGGCGATTGATAATGATCTGAAATAAAAAATCTAAACTTTATTTTATTTATTAACATTATAAGTAGTTAATATGAATCTCGACTTTTACGGAAAAATTAAAAATTGACAAAATGACATCGGTTTAAAGTTAACATTGCGTATTTTGTACAAAAATCAGTTTTTATTGCCGCGGAAAAAACATTTAAAAAATTTGGGAATGTAAAATTTTTATCACCTAGATAGACATACATTAAAAATATATGCCAAAGTAGAAGACAATTGGTCCAATAATTTTGGAGATATCGTGTTCATAGATGTTTTGAAAATAATTTCGAGATAAACGCTCGAATAAAATATCGAATATTGATAGATATTTTTTAATAATTCTTATTATACACATTGTTGTAGAATAAACGTGAGAAATTTGAAATCAATACTTTGTATAAAAAAATTCAGACAAATAGTCTTGTTTTCACGCATCAAAAAGGAATGGTCTTTTAAAGAAGTTGACGATAAAGGACAAAGAGATGAATAAGTTTTTATTCATCTAAAATTCATAATCACTTAAGGAAACAAGTCAAGAGAAAATCAAAATTACCTTATTTTGACATTATAAAAGTGAAAATAATATAATTTTGGGTTAGAAAATTTGACTGTATATTAACATAAAAAATCAAAGTAAAGTCATTTTGATTTTATGTTGATTTTAGTATGTTTTGTAGGCGTAGGTATTTATAAAATTATATTACATTATATATAATTATTCTTTTAATATAATATATGTATAAGAATGTGTAATACATGTATAAAAATTATATATATTTGTTGAATTTAAGAGAATTTTGTATTATGTACATATAGTGCAATATATATATATTGTACCATATACATTTATGCAATACTTGAAAACTTTTCGCAATGATCTCGTTGGACTCTTATGCGGCCTCTTTTTGCTCAAATACACCGGCTCACTATTCACGCATAAGATTAATTAGCTTCAAGATCTCGGCCAGAAGACGGCGTGGAATACGGTGGCAGTGTAATCGAGCAATCCAATTAGCGGTCTCGGGCGTAAAGCTCGAAAGCTCTCGAGCTTTTGTGGTTGATGCGAGTTTATTCGGCGCGTTTGGGCTCGCACGTCCTTCGAGAGGACATCGATCTACCGGGTTTCTGCCTTGTGAGGAGCGATACGTTTCTCGACAAGTCCCTAGACGGCCCTAAAGTCACTGCAAAAGGGTCCATCCGTTGGCAGAACTGAATCGATAACCGGCTGTCCTTTTCTTCGCGCGTCCCCACGAGTCTGCGCGGCGCGTTTCGACGACGCTTGAGCTTTCCAGACATTCCAGCTTGCGAGGCCGGATTACGCTTTATGACGCTTCAATTTTCCAATTTTCGGAGCATTTCTAATGTATTTACGCTTTAATTTATCTGATACTTGTTATAGGAGTATTAATTTTAATTCATCGATTATAAAAAGGTTCAAATTTTAACACAGATAAATATTATACAGTTATAAAGTAGTTTGCTCTTCTTCATTATATTATATATCATTTTATGAAGCTTTTGTACAAGTTAGATTACATTTATCTAGAAAATAAAAAATTAATATTAGAAGTTAATGTAAAGAATTGATAACAATATTAAACAATTTTACGCTGTAAAAAGATAGTGATTCTGAAAGTTTCCCTCTTTCTCTCTCTCTCTCTCTCTCTCTCTCTCTCTCTGAGATAGATTTTTTCAATTAAACTTCTTCCTCTTACAATTAGATTCATCCCGGTTAGAGAATAACCAATAAAAGAATAATCTGTATACTTTTACTTTTCTTATACCTTCTTTAAAAGTCGCAACTTGTTTAAGTAGAGCTTTTCAAGAAGACTAATTATGAATTTGTTAAATAATTGAAGGGAAGAGAAAATATAAAATGAAGAAAGTATCGAATAGTATTAATGTTGTAACAAACTGATCCTATATCTTAAGAAACAAAGTAAAGTTTAAGCGAGCTCGGCAGATGTAGCGATGGTTCTGGTTTCACACAAAAGGAATCCTCTAGCCCGGCGCGGGCTAGCGGGTTTCACACAGCATCCAACCCCGAAGTGTAATCCGTGGAATCGACCGTGGCGCGCTCGGCAGACGAGAATGGAGGCTCTGGCGTCGCGTTGCGCGAGAGCTTGCGGAGCTCTCCATTCCGGTGCCGTAGTCCGTCTCGCGAACCTCGCGGCGACGTTACATACGTCGCGTCGCGTCGTGCCGGTTACCGTGCCGCCCAGCATCGTCCGAGCGGGGTGGCCCCCGCGTCGCGTCGTCCCAGCGTCCTGTTGGGGTGTCGTCAACGACCACGGTTTGCGATATTGCGATAATCCGGGCGTCGCGCCGTGGCGCCGCGTTCACCCTTCATTGCGATTTGCGATTGCGAGCGGAATGCGCGCGGAAGCGTCCTCGAATGTTGCTCCTACCAAGGTTGAAACATCCCCTCGGACTCACTTCCGGTAAACGCAGACCGGAAGATGCAGGTTCGCGCTTTTCGAATTTCCGGCGTTGACGTTGATCCAAGTGTGATACAGTGTCGAAGATATCGATAAAACACGGAAAAAAGTTGAAAAATGTGCGGCGGAACAAATCGCAAAAGCTATATTTCAGGCGAGGAAAAAATTTCGAAAAATTACAGACTGTGAAATATATAATTCATTAAATGGGTGATAGACATCAAAACTGATTTTAAAAAGTATAGAATATCAACGAAAAGAGTTTAAATATTTGATGTTTCTACTAATTGATACTTACTGTTCGTGCGATTAACGAAACGCAATACAGTAATATATCAGCGATATCAGATCGCTATTACGTTGTTTGCCCTGCCCATGAATGAGGAGAACAGATTAACTGGCGAAGAAGATGAAATGTTAGGATAAAGAAGATTCATCGCGTCGTAAGCTTGTGCAGTGTACAGTTCGGAGATTAATCAAAAGTTCGCGTGTTAATTAAGTTCATTTAACTCAACTTTCGGCTATCGTCTCACACATTGTCAATCATTCGTAAAAAGGAGTGAGTCTGCATTTGTGTGTTTGTGCATTTGTAGTGGTTGTTGGAAAAATGTGTCGAATTTGTGCGTCAATCTTTTCTCTTTTGATTCCATCAATTTCGAGGAGTCCTTATTTTTAAATGGTGAGTTTTTTTTAACAATAATAACTATTACCAATCTTTTTTATACATTCGTTGTTATTATTTATATTTTTTTGTAACATATTTTCTCTGCAATCAGAAAATCGCAACATTTTCGAAATATATATTTAATTATCTTCTTAGGACATTATTAATATTTATTCTGTATAATATAACGAGAAAAACATAATGTTAATTGATATGTATATATCACGTAAAAATAAGAATATCATATTTACTAAAGCATTAATTGCAAAAATCATTAAAAGATAAATAATCATGTTTTATTTCAGATTATATAAAATGCAACACTTATTAATATTTTTATTAACAAATTTCTTAACTGAATTAAAACATATATTTTTTAGCACATGATTTTAATTATTTGTTGATACAAAGGAGTATTTTTTATTAAGAAATTGAAGTTATCTAATATATTTCGCTTATGCAGTATGAATATATAAATAACTTTAATCGAAGGCATTAATAGTATCCCATATTATATGTGAAATATTAATGTACATTTATAAACAGTTTCGAAGAGGAAGCAGTACCTCTCTAATAAATATTTAAATAATTTTAATATTTAAACTGTTAAATCACGTTGCAAACATCGTTTCATGCTCATTTTTCATGAATTCAATCATAATAAAAAATACTGTCCATTTGTTGAACAATGGAAACGTTCAATAAGTTAAAATTAACGAGAGAAGATTTGCGCGGTTCTGTGTTGAATTGGCAGCGCGGCGGGGGTTAAACGGGACCTCATCGTTTCGATCTTCCACATCGCGCGGAAACATGGCGGGCGTTCTCGCTCAACAGTGAAATTCCTGTTTTTCCAACGGTAACCCGCCGCGGGGGTTTTCGCGTTTAAATATTCCCGAAGTATGCAAATGCTGTAAATTCGCTGGAAAATATACTCGGAGAGCTCGAACGTAGTCGAGCTATCGAATCGTTATAGATATCGCGTTGTACGCACGCATGCAGGCACGCACGCACGCACGCACGCACGCACGCACGTACGCACGCACGCACGCACGCGAAAATGTATTAACCCTGTGGCCCGCCGATAATTTGCATAAACGGCCGACGGAATTTACGTGCGGCCGCCATGTCGCGATCCACCCGCGCGCGCCGACTTCAAAGCGGATTACAAGTTTCTGACGATTTACGTGCTCATTATGCCTTTGTGAGCTCTCGTGGTTAGTGCCGAAGCGCACTGCAAGAAGTTTCAGACACTTCTGGAATAAACTCTCCAACGCGATATATCTTTGGCTTCGGCGGTTACACGAAGCACGTAATGTTGTTCAACCCTTAAGCGCGTAGCTTAGCATATATACAATCTTTCAAGCACATAAACATAATTACGTGTCTGCAGTTGCAATTACATTTTCGAAGATAATTAACTGGGAGATGGTAGTCACTTGGTTTTTCTTGATTATCTCAATTTTTTACATAAACCGTCACACTTGAGGGTTTTTACACTCTAACTAATTAAAATCACTATTATTAACAACATATTACAGATTATTTTTATTTTAGACCGTATATGTGAGAAACACAATCAATACTAGAAATTTAAACGCCTATTACGGTCGAAGAGCTGGATCTTCGTTGCTTTTAAATAATTCAATCTTCAATTACTAATATATACTATGTATGTACTTGCATATATACCATATTGTAGTCTTTTTCCAACTGCGCGCCGAATTGTTTTTCCGGACTAAATAAACGCAATTAAAACTACTCTAGTAATCGCGAATTAAATTGACAAGCAATTTTAATAATTTGATGCTACCATCAAGCATCACATATATTATAAAGATGTTAATATATTAAAACTGTTAATAAATTTATTGCGAAAAATATTACCTCGGCCGGGACTTGAACCCGGATCTCTTGTAAACCGTACGAGCGTCCTAAGCCATTAGACCACCGAGGCCTTAATAATATTACATATTACTGATTGTTTATTCATGTCCTATTTATTAATAATTGAGGACATTGCAGATATGGATTTAATATTTTAATCGCAATTTTCTAAAAAAAATGTAGAAACCAAACGAATATTAAATGGAATAAACATGTTAGGTAGCTTATTATAATTATTTTTCTAGAGAAGAAATAAAGAGTTTAGTTAATATAACGCTATTTTATTGCAGATTTTCAATGAAATTACATATTTAAGAATTGGTAAACAGCATAGTTATTAAAAAGGAAGAAAATACGTTAAATAAATTCACATGTTTTTATTTACTGGGGTGTAAAAATACTCGAGAAGACTTGTTGGGTTAAAGATCATTTCGATGACTGATCATGTCGACGACTGATGTTTCACTTAACAGAAGACTGTGTTTTGCCTCATTTTTTTTGCGCTTGTTGTAACATTTTGAATAAGTTCGAATCATAAGAATACCGCAGAAAAATGTTTGCGGTTCTATAAGCAAGAAGATATTGTTTTCGAATGGAACACGTCTTCGAAGAGGACCCGCGTTCAATCTCATATTTCGTATTTTCTTTCGAAAATACGCCTCTTGTATTTGTACCATATTGGAAAAATAATCCCTCCGCCCCGACCTGGCATTGGTGCGAAGAGTCCGGAATGCAAATGTGTTCTATTGATAAATGCAGGCAGCTAACAAACACACGACGCATACCCGCGCGATTTCGATTGAATGAAATTTGTTCTGCTTACGTACATAAGACGCCTGATTTATCTTTCCCGACGCAACGGCGAAACGCGGATTACGTGCCTCGCATGTGTACACTCCGTGTTCCCTCTTCAAGAAATATATGGCGAGATTCGACGGACGAGGTAATGCGCAATCGCTTCTGCTATCATCGCGTGAAATCGTTTATCAACATCTTAATATTCATAGCATAATGTATGAAAAAGATAGCTCAACATAAGATTATTAATGAAAAAGTACAAAGCTGAGCATGTGCAGGATTTAATTAACGATATAAATAAGTGCAGGTAATCACTTACAGAGAAACAAATGATTTTGCTCAAGTATTTAAAAATTTAGCTACCCCTCTAGATACAAATCTGAAAATAATTTCGTTGAACGAACGATTAAAATAATTCGTAGAAATCTCAAGCATGAGGAGCATGCTGCAAAAAGTTTTGATATTCTAGCAACCAATTTGAGCAATATAATTATTTTAATGATCTAACAAATTATTTTCAGATCTATACATACATCAGCTAAAGTTTTAAATACTTTGGTAAAATTGTCCTTTCCATGTACATATGTATATATAATAATAATAATAACAACAACAACAATAACAATAATATGATCATAACGCGATTCATTAAAAATAATTATAAGTTTATATTAACTTTCCATCTATATGATTTATAGGATTATTGCCTGTACTTATATAATGTTTAACATTCTTACATACAGATTAACTATCGTTACTAAAACTAAGGAAAATTCTTGGACTTTCACCGCACGTACGTAGCTGTTCGTAAGATTAGTTCAGGTAGTTGGAAACTTATTTCATGCTGTAAATGGTCTCGCTCATGCACACGGAGTATGTCCGCATAGTAAGTCTTCGGCTATGCGATATCCGAGATTGAGAGGCTGATTCACGCCACGGGTAGTGAATAGGGCATTCGCTCGATGGCAAGACGAAAGCCGCAAGTTTTGATGAAATGCATTCTGCGCGCTGCAGTGACTGACTATGTATAAGAAGGCTTTCGGTAGGCGTGCGTAAGTAACGCGTTCTGGTTAGACGTGCGCGCGTACACGAGGCACGAGAGATTGAGACAGCGCGAACAGGAGAATTCATCCCTTCATCGGGTTCCTCTTCTTGGCTTGGCTCTACTTCGACTTCATCTCGACTTGTCCCCGTTTCGCGCTATAATCAGAGTTCAGCCAACTTCGCTCTTTCTTCGCCTCTGCCGCAGTCCCCTTCAACTCTAGACATATTACTCTTTCTTTCCCTCTTTTCTTAAACTTTCTTTCCAGCGTGAATGGAATCCTGTCGGTTCAAAAATCAAAGATCCAAGATTCTAAAATTGAAATATAAGGGTTTTTTTTTTTTATAGGGAATGTAACGATCCATGAATTGAAAATTTCATGAAATTACGACAATGCGATGAAGAATTCAAATAACTGTAGTTGAGATATTTCCAGATAAAGAGGACGTTGACAATAAACGTAAATAATATTAAATTGTACTGAAAAATTGCTTAAATATTTTAAATTGTCTCTTTAAATTTTAGATCTTTACTTTCCATTACCATAATTATTTGAATTCTTTAAGCTTTTGGAGTATTATAAAAAAATTTAAACTTTCTCGACATATTTTGTAACGTTGGATTTTAAATCCTTTCATTTCTCATCCTTAGATTCAACAATTTTACAAGAAGCTTCTTAAATCTCACAATTAAATTCTCGGTAAACCGTTGATCTTAAATATATAGATTCTTTTACATCTTAAGTCTTTTAAATCTTGGGTTCTTCAGATGAAGATTAAGACTATCTCTTGGGTTTAATAAGTTTTAAAATTAAAAAATTTCCTTATTAAATCTTTATGTTTTAAGATTCTTGTAGTTTGAGTTCTTGATACCCCTGTAATCTTTTAATTGTTAAATTAGAGATTATGTTGTCTATTAATCTGCAACACTTGAGAATCTTTTTCGATTATATATTTAATCTTTTTTATCTTCTTACGTTTTATATTCTCCAATTTTTATCTGACTTTAGAAATACTTATTATCTTAAGTTTTAATTATTTCAATCGAAATAATTCTTTTTCTTGTTATAATCTGACAGGGATTATTTTGTGAGTTTAAATTATTGTATGAAGAAAAATCACAAATAATGAAAAGTCATAAATATAAAGAATCATTTTTCATTTGTATTGAGTGAATCATCGAGTAACTATACATTGCCTTTCGTAACGAGGAAAATGTTTATTAATACAGCTACTACTCGTGGTATTAATTGGATGACAAAAGTTTATTAGCGTCTGTGTATTTGTAACGTAATCGCTCACTGCACCATGTCGACGCGTTATATTCCGTCGAAAATTGCGAACGGAGAATCCTGCGGACGCGTGGAACTCGGCCAAATGCGATGTGCACACTATGACGCGCTGTATCTCACACGCGGGCACGAGTGAAAAATGTCTCACTTTACATCGTAGTTTCGGTATCACCATTTAAGTAACATATCGCGGTAACTTCGCCCACCATCGAGCGAGCGAATTTTGGCACGATGGGTCGATAATCCGTTATAGCGTATTTGATTATACGACACCAACCGATGTATTTCAGGAATTATTAGTACTTATAGCTGACTTCGAACCTTTTACTTTGATAATAAAACAAGATAATTTTTGTTTTCGTTGTTTCGAGTCTTCGACTTGATATTATTAAGAATACAAGAGCCACAGTGCTAGAATTATATTTATTCTCATTGAAAAAGCAATGTAAAATCTCGCTTCTTGTCATTTGTAATTGAACGGCAGGAATGGTTATTGTTCATGATGTAATTTGATTCCCGCTGCGTTTAGAGAGATAGCTCGATCCTGGTTTACGTGAGTGTCCTAATACCCTAGGATATTAGGATCTTAGAACACAATCAATGGTGAGAGCCATAACGTCAGAGATTCCATATAGCCAAAACAGTTAACTCGGTCGCTTCCCTTTCCTCCAAAGAAGTAAGCAAATCTTTCATAAATATTTATTGGATAGAACCTGCAGTTATATGTAAATTCAAAATATGATATTTATAGAGATTCAGTTATTTGTCTCGTGATAGGAGTCGAAGTTGTCCCAGACGTGAATGCTTCGCGGTTCTTCGATTGAGTGACTTCCTTCATTTCTTGGAAGATTTTCTAGAGACGAGCGACGTTGATTTATAGAAAAAGTTGGTGCCGCGTGCGCGCGCGCGCATAGAATCTTGTTTCGGTAGCGTTACGGCGTTGTAAGTTCTTCTCGGAAATCGTAAGAGTTCGGGGCGCTCGATCTTGCGATGATCTGCTTGGAAAAGTTTGTCGGTGAATCAAGATACGCTAAGTTTTTATTTACCAGCCAGACTTATTTACCAGCGTAAACGTGCCCATAATTTTCCCATTCTTCGCGCCCATATTGCACTTTGCAAAAGTGCAATAAGTTTGGGTATTGTCATAATACTCTTTCTAGTTATTACGTTAGAATCTGTACAACGGCATCTTTAAATCATCAAACGCTCTCTTACCCTCAAGATTACTAAACTATTTTAATAACTAATCAAATTGATCAATAAATGTAATAACAATAAAAGAAAGAATCCTGCATTTGTCTAAAGTGGATCTTGATGTTTAAGTCTTTTAAAACCGCAGCTTTCTAACACAAAAACTTAAAGAAGACCTTGAAAATCCTTTCCTAAAAGCTTTCGGAGTCGATAAATTCGATTCTGGCCTCAGAATTCTACAATTCAAATTTCAAGAAATGGTCAGATTATCGTGAAACTCATTTTTAGGAGATTTTTGGTATCGCTGAGTTTTAATGTAGCCTGAAAATATCGAATTTCAAATGAATGATCTTCTAATGAAGGAGGATCTAGTGTCACAGAGCTCATAATCAGAATTTGAAAGAAAGTTTGAAAATTAATACTAACTGCGTAGCACTGATGAGCTTGATGCACTGAAAATTTTATGTTAGTTTGCAATAGAAAATTCCTTAAAACTGAATTTTATCGGATTATTTTTTTGAAATTCTCTTCATCACATATTGGATCTATAATTTTGAATTTTTTTTATTTTTCAGATACAAATAAAACATCAAGTTACCCTATAGGTCAAGTTTCATGAAAATCGAGCAAACAGTTTACACAAAATGAAAGGGTGTGACCCCAATGTGTAGGGTTGTCGATTCACAAAGAGTTAATAATATTCCTGTGTAAATTTTTAAAAATATTTTTCAATTTTAAATAACTAACTTTAAGTACTCAATATATACGGTAAGAGAGAATAAAATGATGGTCTTATAATGAGGTCAAAGGGTGGAAATATGAGCTATTCGAATCACTCGATAAAAATTCTCATCCCTTCCTCTATTTCCTAGAAATGTCATTAAACATATATGGACCTACATTAAAAAAAAATTTCTTGTCCTTGTCTTCCTCTTTTGTTCTATTCTTTTTCTTTTCCGCGAGGTCACCTTGACAACCGCTGTATCTGTACATAAGTATAGAGTGCGCGTACGTGGTAACAGGGACCACTAATGCCTCCATGAAGATTTATCGTGTCGTGCCAGACCAGAGCTGTTACCGTAAGGTTAAGCTCTCAGGGTCGGGGCGTCAGAATCGAGGTTGGCCGCCGCGCCGATCTCGGCAGTTCTCGTTCTCGCAATCGTGTAAATCCCAATGAAGCGGAAGCTACTCGCGATTCTGCGAGAATTCCCAAGATCCACTGCATATGCGAACGGAACTGTATGCGCTTGCCTTTTAAATCCGTTGTTGGTTTATGACTTCGTCATCGCGTGTCCCGTTTACTACTGTAAATCCGGACTTTATCCACGTCGGACTCATATCGCGTTCAAATCGCGGTTAATGCTCACACCACCGATTCGTGATTTACGAGACCGGAGCAAGCACGCGATACCGTTTTTAATGAATAACCATGGAATTACGATCGAATCAATTTCTATGGAGCGCGTTCGTTACAATCGTAATATTGAGCGAATTTTTATTTTCCGATCGTGCTTCAATTTTTCCCCAGAGATCGAGCGATGCGAGCTTTGACGCTTCATATCCAGATTTTCCAGATTATTCAGAAGAATTTAAAAATATGAATGATTGACAAGGGTCATTTTGAAATATTTATGATATAAAATACTTATAAGGTAATATTTGATACTCAATATTTGATAATCAAATTCAAATAGTTAAATTCAAGAATATTAAAATTCTCACGAAACATTTAAACTCTCAATTAATTCCAATTACACAACACAATCTAAAAATGATGAATTATGAGTAGGTGAAAATATATTATTTTCAATAATTTAATAAATATGATATATTATATTATTATTATTTTCAAATCCGATATTATTCAAGTATTACAATATTCAAAAGTATCATGTACCAAAAAGCGAATAAATTTGAAAATTATATAAATTATATTCTAATATTTAATCCTCCGTCTGCAATCATTTCAGCACAAACGAAATTTCACTCTCAAATTTCTCCGAAATAAAGAGAAGAGGGTAGGATAGGAGATTCCCTCTCTTAAAATATCTTGTTAAAAAACTATTTGGCTGTGTAATACAATATAATAAAGATGTTGGAAAGTAATTCTAAATTTTCCACATTTTTGAAAGCTCAGAACAGTAAAGAAAATTTGCGTTGCACGGAGAGGATAAAAATATGATAATGGACGGAGAATTAAAAAATGTTTGATATCGTAAAAGCTAAAACCAGTTAGAGTAAAAACTGTGAAAATTCAAAGAACAGATAGCAGATAGAAGTCAAAGATAGCAGAAACTGAGAAATGTATAGGTTCTAACTAAGTACGTGCTTGACAACTACAGTATGCAAATATTCAAATTTGATTTGAAACTTATGCAATAACGCGCGAGGTAGTTGAGAACAGTCCACAATATCTGAAGTTCAATTTTATGAAACTGACTCGTGGTTCATTCAAACTCTGCGCTTTCAGTTTCAAGAGCGATCCATCGTAGTCTATATATATCTATGGTCGATTTCATATCTGGGAATCCCATACAGAGTGGTAACTCTCTCTCTCTCTCTCTCTCTCTCTCTCTCTCCGTTTTCTCGCGAGTCGCGAAAGATAGATAGGGGGAGACAGAGAGAGATGGGATGGATAGAAAGAGGGCAGGGCAGGACAGGAAAGGGCTCCGAGCGGCAAAGCGAGAAAATCGAGTGGATACATACGTTAAGCTAGATTACGTGTCCAGCGGCTAGATTGCGGCGGGTTGTATCTGCTGGATTTATTAAGCAGCGCCATATGTATCCAGTAACGTGACGGCGCCGTCATCCTGAAGGCCAAAGAATTACAATTTCCAATGGCAGATCATTGGCACACCGCACCGCGCGGAGCAAGCTGTCTCACAAAAATGTTACTCTCATTTCAACGTCACGAGATGTTTACGTACGATTTAATATGCTGCTCTGTGTACGTAAAACGCGCTTTTTGCCGAAGTAACTCAAACAAGGTTGATTGCGAATGCAAATATTTTACGAGTTTTCGAAAACAGACGCTGCTTTAATTATGGATTTGAATTTCTAGCTGCCAGCAAAATTTCATTTAATATTCTTGGCTGAATGTATTTAGAATGGCGCGTACCACCAAATTTCTCAACTCTCTACGTATCTATCTTATTAAGCTGATATATTCTATTATACATTATTTTATTTTCTAAATAATTTACATTGAAACTTCCAGCCATAGATATTTAATTTAAAATTGAAAAAACTACAACACAGACGAGAACATCGAATTGAAAATTCACTGATGAAGTGTGCAAATTCCTTAACGAATAGAAACCAGATGGAGTACGGGATTTTGAACAGCATGTACTGCGGAATAAACGATTCATGCAAATCTAAGCTGTACATGGTGGCGAGTGCGCGAGTTTCCGTGCTAATTGGAAAGTATTTAAAACACGGCAAACCGCAAAGAGCGGAGGTAGCCGTATCGTTGCAAGCTTGGTTGAACGGAAAGAATTCCCACCATGTAAATTTCCAAACTATTTCCGCAATTCGCTCTTATTAAAGCACTTTGTGAACGGTCCTCGAGTGGCTGAGCGGCATGTGTTGATCGTTACATGGAATTTTTTCCGATAATTATAATATCGGAATCTTTCTTTTCAAGATAAAATTAAAGTATTATCTTCATTAATCTCTGATATCATCCAGATTATTGAATATTACTAAAATAAATATTACAAATCTAGGAAAGAAGAGACTGTTTCCTATTACAGATTGGCTTGTTTGCTTGTATACCTTCAATGCGTTCTAAATAATCGAATAACACAATCCTTTTCTGGATTAAATGTTCTTGATTTAAACGTTTACATTATATAAAATGTATTGTGTACGTAATTCATTCTTTTATCGATTCCAAGACTTGTTTCACAATTTATTTCAAGTTTTTTTTTGCTGAACATGCGCTCTGTGATTTGCACTATTAGCGATCCTTCTTTTTTATCTTTTTACCCGTCGTATTCCGAAGTCTCGCTGCCGATACGTTCCGATTTTTCGCCATCGGTGACAGCTGCCAGGGCGTTATCGAACTCTCGAAACACAGGCGGGAGTCGATAATGCACGAGTTGGTTGCAATGAAAACCGCAATAGCCAAGAGCGGGTGTGAACCTGTTTCACATTTTATCGCCCACCGAAACTGATGTCGAGTTGTACAAGCAGATAAATGCTTCGACCAAAAATTTCAATACTATCGCAAAATTATTAGGTTAGCTTAGATTTAAGATTTACATTGTTTTGAAAAATGTCCTAAAATTTGATTTAATTCGAACCAAGTCACTATTTTAACGGCAGCAAACAATTTAGTCACATCTGATTTATAGTTTGTTGATTCTCTGTCTACAATTTGGATCTCTCTTTCTTGGCATAAACGAAATTTCACTTTCAAATAAAGGAGTTCCTTCTGTTGAAATATCTTGTTAAATTACTCGATAATGAAATAGAGATGTTGAAAGATAATTCCGAACTTTCAACCATTTGTTCAAAGCATAGAATGATAAAAAAACTGAATTAAACAAAAAGGACCTAAATTGCAGACGGAGTGTTTTAACTTGATAGATGAAATTCTGACTAATCCAAGTTCGTGAAATATATTTGAAACCTTTTACTTTACGATACATCTTTCTTTGTTTTATACACGCCTTGTACATACATCCATTCGTTAATTGGCTGCTGGCATTGTTCAGATTTCAATTCGATGCGCATGAAATCACTGGCTCTGAATCTCCATCGACGCGTCTTATTGAGAGGGAGAACACAAAGCAAACTGTATAGCGATACGCGAATTTCACACGGCTATGTTCTATTAGCCGCCACGTTATTCGCTGCAATCGCTTGAAACGGTACAATTTAACATCACGTTACACACCATGGGCAACCCACCATCGGGCTTTACATAGGGGTTTTGTGTTAGAATTATCTGCCCGGAAGCACGTAGCACACAACCGGCGGTTAGTCGGTTGCTGCCGCTTCTTGCATCGCCATAGCTAAAGCGTGTTCAATGTGCGGATAAACGCATTCGCTAAATTCTTTTCTAATTATTCCGGTCTAAAATCCCCGATTACTTCGAATTCTTTCGGATTTTGAGGAAGAATTCTAGATTCTGTGGAATATTTGAGATATAGAAGAATTTTAAACTAATCATTAATGAGTTTTGATGTTCTGCTATTTTGACAGTCTCGGTCTAGTTTATACTTTTTCAAAAGCAGGGTTGAAAAAACCCGGGCTTTTAAAAAAAATTTTAATTTTATTTTTAATTTAATTTTAATTTAATTTAAATTAATTTACTTGTGGATTAATTACAAAATAAACAAAAAACATCGCGATTACAGAGTTAAACGAGAAAAATTAAGTGTACATACACACACACACACACACATATATATATATATATATATATACAAGGTGTACAAAAAGTCCCAGATCCCTTAAATATTTTGAAAAGTAAGCATTTTTGAAAAAAATATTTTAGACAAAAGTTGTAGGGTTTAAAAAGATCTATGATTACATCCGTTTGACCTTGGGTGGCGTCGCCAAGATTAGGCGGATATGATTAGTAGATCTTTTTAAACCCTGTATATATTAAAATTGGTATACTATCAGTAAAAAATAATAAAAAAGCCCATCAGAGCCTGCATCTGCTGTTTGGATGCACAGAAAACATTTTATTTTCATGTGAATGTAATAAAACGAATCAAATATAAACGTTTTAACCCTTCAATTTAGGTCCTTATCAATATAAAATATAAATCTAAATTGCATAATTAGAGGAAGGTTACCGATACCGACATCCCACTTTGTTTTTAGACAATATTTCTTAAACAAAAGGTAAAAATACAACTTCAAAAACATAAATACAAAATAAAAAGTGTCTTCTGTCAGATAGTATAAGCAATTTTTATAATACTGTTTGCAATTTGCAATAATTAAGTTTTTCGTAAGTTATTCAAAAATGAGCGTCTGACAAAATGGGCTCCAAAACTGACATAGTAGACAATAATACCAACATTCTATGAATAAAGATATATCCTATTCTGTAAAGAAAACTAATTTATGAAACTATAAACATTTAAAATGACATAATATTATCAATAATACAGTCACTATTATTTTAATTACGCAATTTGCAAAAGAACACCGTAAGAATTTTCTTCTCGGATTCATAGAATTGGCTTTTAGCTGATTTGGTATAGAAATAAGCCATAAATATATGAATTATGAGTTTGTACTTCTTTAACCTTAAGGCTGCCGGAAAGTCGATATATCGGCTCTGGAGAAAAATCAATTTTTTTCTGTAAGAAACATATGTAAGAAAAAAATAGAAAAAAATAAAAAAGGGAAAAAGGAAAAAGGAGCTACATAAATACTCTCTACGTCCACGTCGTTAGCTCTGGGTAATTCTAAAGGAGAGTTAAAAAATCAAAATATTTAACCACTTTTTGATGGAAAAATTTAATGATCGTGAAAATTTTTACAATTTGACACTACCATCAAATTCAGCGCCCCTAAAAACCCTTATTAATACTTACTTAAAAATTTTATGATCCAAAATTTTTTCTTTACCTTATCCTGCCGGGAAGCCGATATATCGGCTCGGCCTATGATATGAACTTTGTATATAGTTGATACATGATACAAGACACAAATTTGGCCACTTTTAAAGGACGGTTTAATATCTCAAATCCCGGCAGTCTAAAGGTTAATTAGCTAAATAGATCATGATTTTATTAGTATTAATAAAGTGCAATAGTTAGTTTCTGAGAAATAAGGGGGTGTCACTTTAGGAGACCTATGTCAGTATCTACGACTTTTCTCTAACGCAAATTCCAAAATGGTGATTTCTGACAATTTAGCTCGTTCTTCTTTATCCAAATGCCAAATTAAGTATGTAAAGAATAGTCAAATGATTATCAAAAATATTAACTTTGTTAATAAAGATTTACCCTTTTTGTTGGCTGGAAAGATAAAGAAAAGATATTAAAAAAATAGTGGAAGAAAGTAATCTAGTGAAGCGAAGAATAAGCCATTTAATTCGGAAAGTAATTGTTTATATTATAAGTTCATTATAATACAAATCATAATTTTCAAGATAAACTACATAAGTAACGAATCATAGTATTAATTTAAGATTTATAATTTAAGGTTTTCCTTTTTAATTTTAATAGATAAAGCTAGAATAATAATATTAAAGTTTTATAAACTTGAATTCATCAACATTAATTACATTTGTACAAATAAATATTTGTGTTGATTTTACCGTAACGACGAATGGATACAATCAAAATTCTTGCAACATGATTAAGCAATAGATTTATATTTAAATAAGATAACAAGAACGCAAAAACATGAAAATTCTGTGTACTCACTAGTTTGTAGATAAATTTTAGACTCTTTAGACTCTTTTGTTTAATGTATAACGAGATTATAAAACTGACCGTTTTACATCCAAATTAATTAAGCTTGCTGCACCCGAAGGATTGGGAATATTCTTTATAGTGCCAATAAGAATGGGTCGTTTTCAATATGCTGAAAGAACGCTAAATAAGCGATCAAAGGAAACGGTTTTATGCCATATACACTCAAATTTCCAACCGTTGAAGGTAAAGCCATAAACCTTAAATTTAGAGTCGAAACAGTTGTATGTCATGTAATTTATTTGAACAGCGGTTGTAAAAAGATTGCCATTTAAACTCAATCACTGATTATGCACATTTATAGTCTTTTAGGAACCATAATAGATCTTGATGAGAGTATAGTGTCTAATGAAATCGCGGTTAAATAAAAACTATTAGTTGCAAAAGATTTCTTTCTGAAGAAATGCACATTTACTCGAGCGGCCGCTACAAAGAGACAGACGAAGACCGAAAAGGCCGAAGTACGCCAAAAACAGAAACGATGTGACGAGAGCATAACGCAGAAGTCAAAATTAGAGCACAGTTCGTGTGTACCATTTGCCATCTTTCTGCTCTTTAGAACGCTAGTGATTTAAATTTTTTATAATGATAATTTTCTAACAAACTTATACAATAATAATATAATATCTTACATAAATTAAAACGGAGTCAAATACATTGCGTCAAAAAGTAGAATATTAACTTATACAATAATAATATAAAAACTTACATAAAATAAAAACGGAGTCAAGTACATTAAGTCAAAAAGTAGAATCACATCGCTCATCAAATTTACTATGTAGTCATTCAAAAGAAAAAACCAAAAAAACGAACACTTAGAGAATTATTAAAATAATTAATCTAAATTTTAATTTTATTAACTTACATATAAGCGTTTCTTACTACTCGACGTAAAGGTCTTGTGGTGTTGACAGTCAAAGATGAAATGAGAGTCAAAATAATAAAGTCACGTAGTTATTGAGATAAAAATAAAAATCAAAATAAAAATAAGAACAAAGGGAGGAAACAACGTCACGATTCCGCAAACAAATCCAAATATAGTGGGTCCAAACAATACGTATCATTATGTAAATTCAAACTCTGTTTCTGTTACTTTATATGAATCATTTCCGAAATCAATCTTTTATTGAGCACCCTTTTCTCGTCTAATACCTTGACATTTTCCCAAAATCATTCTGATGACTAATTCTATGTTCTATTATTACGGAATGCTGTGTAGTGTTCTAATTTATGTGATTTCTATGTTCATTTATGCGTGTCTTCAAACATCTACCTGTTTGGCCCACATATGATGCTTCACAATTTCGATAATCAATTTTGTATACAACGTCTGTATGAGATAGCTTGGGGCGAACATCTTTATGACCCCTGATGAACGCCCTAAGATTATTAATCCTCCTATATGTCATTCGTGCTATAAGGAGTCTTTTTAAAAAAATTTTTTCATCTTTTCTGATAAAAATGGTATAAAGGGGATTGTAAAAAATCTGTGATTGATTTTATCTTCATTATTATCCGTTGTCTTGTCTTTAGGTGTGTTACACTGGTCATTCCATTGTTTAAATTTTTTTGATAATCTATTTTTTATTTTTGAGAATATGAGTTTTAATGGATATCCGTTGTTTAAAAGAATTTTAATTGTTAATTCGAAATTCTCTTGATACTAAATAGGGTGGGACACACAAAGAAAGAACTCTATCAATGAAACCAACGGTTTAATTGGTAGAGTTCTTTCTTTGTACCCACTTTTTGGCATAAAGGGTGTCTAGAAAAATAATTTAAATAATGGCCAGAAAAAGTAGGTTCGTGGTACCAATTATGAATAAGAGAATTTCCCTTTTTAATTAAGCTGACATCGATAAAATTTAACTTGTCCCCGTCTATTTCAGTTGTAAATTTTAACCCGGAATGGAAAGAATTAAAAGTGTTCGCCAGTGTATCAATGTGTGAACGCGTCATATGTTAACGCAATGTCATCAATATACCTCCATATAAAAGGATGGTGAAATTGAAAGCGTTAATTATGCGCAATTTAGGTTTATATTTTATATTGATAAGGACCAAAATTGAAGGATTAAAACGTTTATATTTGATTCGTTTTGTTACATTCACACGAAAATAAAGTGTTTTCTGTGCATCCGAACAGCAGATGTAGGCTTTGATGGGCTTTTTTATTATTTTTTACTGATAGATTCTTTCGAGCCTCATTTCATATATTTGTTGGTATAATATGTTAAATTTATGTCAGTCTAGTTAGTTTAGCATACCTATATTCATTAAATATTCATAAATACGTTCCTTTTATGTATTACCGATTAAAAAATTTATTTTTCTTATACAAAATCCTAATAAAACCCCCCAAAAACCCACAAATTTCGGATTTTTTTAAGTGGGTAAAACCCAAAAAAACCTAAGGGGTGAGTAAAATATTATAATGCCAGCTCTGCTCAAAAGTCAAATTTCTTGAAGAATTTAACACTTTGTAATTTAGAAACTTTGAGAACACATATACATGTGTACTTTGGAATTTTGTAACTTAAAAATTTCTCAGCTATTTTGAACTTAAATTCGAACTGTAAAATTTGGAACTCTTTTCAATATCGAGTCTAATCAATTTTGACGAGCAAATTCTACTATTCCTGATTCTTCGATTTCTGGCTATTTCGATTTTACGGTTGTAATCTTCAAAACGAGCTACAACATTATGATGACTTCTGAAATGTGTTTTTTACCATCGATTTATCCTCGTCGTATAGGATCGCTTCTCTTAACGTACGGATCACGAAATGTCTATTGCATATATGTGCAGTAATGCTCAAGAGATACTCAACGTACCTATGTATGTACGCCGTGACGTACCGAGGGCGCAGATGTCATATCAGAACATTAGCATCGGCCTGAGGATGCCTGATGATTTTCGACATCACGGAAACATTCGCTACGTTATCTTCTGACGCTACAGGATCTTAATATGCGATAAAAGTCGAGAAATTTTTAAGAAACCGTAATGTGATATCGCAGAAAATTCTGCAGACTTATCAAATCGCTTTCATTTTACTTAAAAAGCATACTGAGCTATTGAAGAAAATGATGTGAAATAAGAAGTGAAATTGAGAATTTCTGCCGCGGTAGATTTTACGTAGATTTTACATAAAGAAAAAGTGATAATTTCGATCACACTTAAATTTCTATGATAATTAACACTCTTGCAAGAAGTTTTATTTTCAGATAGTTTTTATCGAAATCGTGAAACAATTGCCGTCACGATTTTTTGTTGACAATTAATGTTTATTTATTACGAGGTATAACCAAATTTTTTCATACAATTTTCAATGTCAAGTTTAACATGATTTAAAATTTACAAATAACAAGTTTAAATTAATTTTTAAGATGTTATGCCTCTATTTGGAAAAGAAATACTAATTACTTTAATATCTAACTCTTATTTTTTATTTTACAATGCTTTTTCCAGTAGCTCAGCATATCTTTTTGCACAATTGAAATAAACTTTCGCTTGTCCGTAACATCAGCCGTAGATGTGGTATTATTTGTAATACCAGGTCCGCCAAATTTTTAACAGGATATGTAGTCATGCGCTTGCAGTTCAGCCTCGCGATTATTTTGCATGCATGCTGGAGAGTAAATTTCACGAAAGGTTCCAAGGAAGTAGGTTGGGATTTGAATTTAAACGAGGACCCTATCCACCCGCGATGTCGGTCTCGTGCTTTCCGGTCTCCGCATGCGCGAGCGACAAGTATCGTTGAAAATTATTTTTGGACATGTTGGAGAAAGCAGTTCCGTTGCGTCCTATGTAAAATAGAGGGCATATACGTGTGAAACGTAGAATACATTGTATTTAAGAATCAATAGGAACAAGTGAATGTTGGATCCTTTTACAAGTCCAAATGGACTCCCATGTTAAAAATTTAATCTACAATTTTATTTAAAGTTAAATTCGATACGAAGAGTTATTATTGCCTGGCGATGAAACCAACTTAATTTGCAAGCTCAGTTAACTAAAAGTACGATCTTGTTATTCGTTTACAGTTCTGTAGCTTAATCTGAAAACTCCTCACTCTGTAGTGTTAACTCCTCTGGCAAGGTCTTTACTTAAATTTTCGTTAAGGAAAAGTTGCCTCTAATTTTATTCAACGAAACATCTTTACTGAAAATGTTCACAACTCGCGAGAAATCTAGTGTTAGTAGGTCCTTCGCTTCTTGTTTCTCTGTAGTTCTCAAGTTGCACAGTGTTGTTTTAGAGGTTCTAGATTTTAGTTTAGTCAGGTTTCAGGACGTTGCTCTAAAGTTTATAGATTCTTCACGTATCCTTTTACGGATCTCTTTTCCGTGAAAGTTTTATTGTAGAGAGGACAACGGACGCGATCCACGGTCGTGTGGTCAACATCGTTTGGCTAAAATCCAGTTCTTTCGATGTCATTTTCGCAATGCTCTCGGCAATGCTGACTGGTATTGTCATAGCGCGATGAATTCTGGTGAGAAAAATATTAGGATAACTGTAAAAACGTGAAATTAGTCGAGTGCATCTCGTACTAGCTTTTATTCTTGTTCTCTTGCTCGCCAACGATTTATTTTGTGTTACATTTTCTTTCTTCCTACTGGCTAGCACATTTAGCACGATGAAGCGAAAATCCACGATCTCGTTAGAAACATGATGCGAAAATTTCGCGGCGATGATGATGTTGTTCTTTATTACCGCGTTTTCTTTTTACGATCTCCCGTCGACCAGAAAATATCCATCGACGATAAGTTGAAATTAATCCTATCGTTTGTCTTACTCCAAAGCCGAATGCTATTCGTTTTAATTCAATAGAAATAGCTTCGCTCGTATGTATATACATATGTACCCGCACGTCTGTATTGTTATTATATTTATTTTAGCTGAATTTATTTAAATATATCAGTTTGCCACGATGACGGACGAATATGGAATTTAGCTTTATATTCTATTTGCTATGGAGTAAAAATTTTTACAACTAAAATTTATAAATTTCATACCAAAAATATATAAATTTCAAAGTGTTGCAACATAAGATATAAATATATGGCGTAAAATTAAAAAAATAAGTAAAATAAATATATAAAAAGAAAGACGCACTGAGAAATAAATATATATCATTGAAAATATGTTCTGTGTACGTCAGTCCACAGAATCACGGTTCTACGATATCAAAGATTTATGAAAGCGCGTATTTCTACTACGTGATAAAGGGGAAACCTAATATGGGCTCGTGAAATAAAATATCCATGGACTTGAATATATCTATACCCTAGAGATCTGTCTACTTAAAAGAAATTGCTTTGAAAGTATTTCCACTTGAATGAAATTACATATTAAATTAATAAAAATTTTGAATAACAGTAATTTATAATATCAAGAGATTTTATATCAAAGGTAAGACACCACATGACATGATTCCCTTCCTTTAAAAATGACTCAAGTAAAACATTAAATTTTTCAGAAAAGGGAAAAAATTATTTTAACTTAAATAATATCGATATTCATGCTTTTAAAAAACCCGTTTTGAATTTTGATGTTTTTTGATATTCTATATAAAATTATAACAAATTCAGAATAATTTATCAAAAGTGACATGACATAAAATATGGTCAACAACTTATATTTATTTTGGCTAAAATGACTAAATTTAAGATAAAACAATTTCTTCTTCAAACTTTACTCATCAAAATAAAACTGTCTCAACTCTAAATATTCTCTGCAGGAAACTCCTTTTTATTTACAAAACGAGACAACTCAAAATGTATCTCTTTTGTAGAAGGTATTATGATGTTTTTGAAAACCTCAATAGCGACACAAATATTATTTGACGAACGGATTGTGAAGTTAAGTTAATTTACTTTTGATAATTGGTAGAATAATCTTTATCTAACTTATTCATAGTAGCAATTGGAAAATCACATTTGAAGTAAGCGGGAACGATATATGGATAACGTACGGAATTGAAGAACTTAATTTAATAGAAGTCATAGATTTGCAGTATCATAGAAGTATATAACATCAAAAATATATTGAAAGTGTCTATGAAAGATTTATCTTGTCAAGAATTTATAGCGTGAAACATTTCTAATGCCACGAAGATCTGTGATAACACGTTTCAGACGAGGCAGCCACATGATAATAGATGGTGTATTACGAGACAACAATTGAACATTGAATTTGACGCAACGCAACGCCACGCCACGCCGTGCTTAAATCGCTTTTCAACAGGAATTTCTGGTTACATCTCAGTTCGGAAGCACGAAACACGTATTCGGGTAATTGACAAGCGTGCGGAGAGCTTCTCGATAATTCGACGGGCTACAAATTCGCACATGCACGTGCCGAGTAAAGGTAAACGATGTACACAGTGTCCCCCGATCTGCATTCAATTACCGCTAATCTCATTATTGAATAAATGATGAAACGTCAGCATTCAGGGATAAGTATAGAACAGTTCATTTTATCTACTCGGCAAAATGTTCATGATAATGAAAAAAAAATGTATAATATAATTTTCATAGTTTTTAAGACTTTATAGTAACGTCAGTAAATCAATATTAATCCTCTTTATTCATGCCTCGGCGATTCTCTACTCTTACGAATTTTGACAATAATTTGCATCTGCAAAAGGAGGACTAACGACTTATTCCAAAGGGAACATAATTCGTCTGCCTCGGCGGCGAAATTTGTTCGTAGGGACATTACTATCCCGAACTTTAGAGCAAGTTTCACAAAAGACTCATGGTAGTACAAGGGAGGTCTTAAGGAGAAGCGAGGTTGCCTCCCAGTCTCCGGGAGTGGAAAGGATGGACGTATTATCCTAAAATGCATCCTTTTCGAAGTATGCTCAAAGAGCTACATGTACGCGCGTAGATAATACACCTAAGCCTTTTTTGCGGCGCATACTGAAAAGAGAGTACATTAGCAACAAGTTTATTCCACAAGGAATCTGAAATTTTTTTTTATAGGAAAAGTTTAATAGAGTTCACTTATCGCGAATAGTCATCTCGAACTTCCGTGTAAAAGAAAAACAATGAATTAAAAATAGAAGTTCTAAAAACAACGTTCGTTATAATATATTTATAGGATACAATTTCTATCGAAAATTCTAATTAAAAAAGAATATTAATGTTATCTGCAAAATTGAAAGAAAATAAAAAAAATATATTTAGATAAAAGGTATTTTATATTCTCTTTCTTAATATAATAGAGGAAAAAGTGGTAATGTAGACACTCCACCTAATATTCTATTATAATTAACATCATGTCTTGCAAAAGATTTCCAATTTATTTTTAGATGAGTATCAAAGTTGTGAAACAATTACTTCCACGATTGGCGCGATCTTTTTGTTGACAATTGATGTTTATCTATTACGAGGTATATTCAAGTTTCTTCATATAACATTCAATGTCAAGTATAACATTTAAAGTTTGTAAATAATAAATTTAAATCCTCTCTCTCTCTCTCTCTCTCTCTCTCTCTCTCTCTAAATTAATTCTTAAGTTTCTTCTATTTTTGCAAGGTAAATAAATTTGAATAACTATATATTTTTTGCTAGGATACAATTTTGTCAATATTTCTGTATTGGGTCTTTTAACAAGTGGGTCCAAAAATTTTTAATAAGAAATATTGAAGAGCGTTATTTTTCCTTAAAGTACTTTGTAGCTTACATTTTAAAATGATTTTAAGAAATCCCTAGAGATATCTATGAAGCGGAGAACAGGTACTCGTGGTAAACATTCACGAGAACAGGATCAACGCAGGAGTATTGCTTGAAGAGAATGTATTCATGAAAAGGAACTTCTGAATCTGATAAAATCTCAGTACAGTTAAAATTTTCTATGAATTCAAGCTATTTGAACTTCATGGGAAGTTTAAAGAATAAACCTAAAGAAACCAGATTCTGTAGAAATATAGGGAGGACTCACTTTACCATCACAATCACAGATAATCATATCATAATGTTTCTTTTTATTTCAACAATTTTTTGTATTTTGCGAACCATCTTAACCATTTTGAATGTGTTTTATATTAAAGTTAAATTATAATAAATTATATATAGTATATGTATCTCGTTTGTTATCATTAACTTCAATATAACTAAAAAAAATAAGACATTAAAAAAAAAAAAAAACAAAATTAGGATCCACTTTTTCTTCTATTAGTTATAAGTAAAAAAAATTGTGAATGATTGATAGAATCGTTTATACTTTTAAAGCTAACTAGTAATCTGTTTATGTCGAAATGTTAAATTATTGATTAAATCTGGACATTAATTTCTCCTCCATCACATAAATTTCAACTGAATATAATGATCTCCATTGATTTTCCTCGGAAACGTCATTACCATTGATGCAAAGAGAAGGGCGTTCGTGCGTATCGAGGGCGAGGGCGACATTGCTCCAGTTGCAAGTGGAGCGAGGGAAGAGGATGTCGTGGTAGAGGTACTCTACTGACGGATTCGCCAAGAGTACGAGTTCAATTTTCCAATTTCCCGGACTGCCACTCTCCCCCTCGCGACCGTTCGCCTGGAATATTTCCTCGATTTACCGGCACCAGTCGCCGCGCCATGATTTCCCTTTTTTCCCCTCTAGCACTTCGCTCGGTTATTTAAGATTCCCGCGGGCGCTCCGTCTTCTGTTTTAAAAATCACTCCCGTCCGCTTAGTATGCCGGGACGGCTCATGCTAGTCGACTGTGATATTGCCTTAGCGCGCTATCCGCCCTTACCCTTTCTCCCTTTCGTGTCCCTCCGTCGACGTCGCTGTTCCCATCTTTCATCCAACCCCCATCGGCCTTGTCTCTTTTCGTTTCTTCGTCTCCGCTTTTACTCATTCGATCCCGCATTCCAGGATCCAGAAGCTTCCGGGGTGTCTATAGATACCAATATTACTATATATTTTCGGTTTCCTGTACATTTTAAGTTCTCTCCAATTCTGAGATTTAAGGATTTGCGAGATATTTAATTCTTGAACATCGAAATTCTTAGAAGTCTACGAAGATATATCGCGCAAATTACATATTAAGATATACATATATATATATATATGTAACGTACGTCACGATGAAATATCGTAGAAGATACTTGCGGAACATGAAATTTCCCTATGGTACCAACTATTTTGAACATTATTATTATGTTAACAAAAAATTCTTGATATTTAACAAGTATCTTGCAAATATCTTAAGTTTAAAAGAAAGTGTTGAACGAGAATATTTCTTGAGATCGATCCCAAGAGAAAGTATCCGATAGCTTTAATTATGTCACTTATCCGTAGTTACGACATTTTCCGATAATTACCGGAGAATCCATAGAGCGTGCCTTACAAAATAAAAGAAGCTGGGGTATCGATGAAACAAGCTAGACAAAGTTTCCCAGAGGTATACTCGAGTTAAAACTCGATGATTCGGTAACGATTTAATTGAAACTGCAGACTTTTACTTTTCAACTTATGGAATTTGAAGGCATGTTGCCTTTACCTGCATACATCATGAAAATAATTGTGCCAAGCTACGACGAACATTTCGAGTTATCGTTCCCTCATTCTCCCCCAAGAAAGTATTGATATTCGATATTCACTAAGGAAACAGCATGAGAAATTACACTTGTAAATATTTTACGGTGGTGAATAAAAATGCTCCCGTTCTTTCTTATTTTTATTCTGCAGGCATCGTCGCACGTTTATGAAGAAGCTGTTTCAGAAACTAACAATTCAAGATCATGGAATTGAAAATTCCTAAAAGTTGGAGTCCTTATAAATTCAAAGACGTAAAAGATGTAATATGGATATGATTCAAATACATATTAAATATTATTAAAATTGAAGGAGTGCTTTTAAATATTTCAAGTCAATTACCTAACAACTCAAGAATTTAAGATATATATGTGCATTTCAGAAATTTAATTTAATTAAGAATTTCAGAATTCGAGAATGCAAAAATCCAAGATATTAGAAAATGTAACTTATGAGAATTCTGTTAGACGAATCCTAGTAAACAAGCTAACGTTTGTCGTCATTTTGACATTAAAATAACATTTTTAACGTTATTTAACGTTAATCTAACAACAAATAACGTCAGTTTGCCATGGCATAGCCAGGGGGAGGGGGGACTATGGGGGCTGCAGCCCCCTCTCCCGAAATTCTGAATAATTTTAATAATTTCATAAGAATGTGTAAAAAATTATTGAGCCGTAAATATCAATTTGTTTTGAGAGAGGAAATTAAATCCTGTTGGGATAGTTCTCGTATTTAATGTAGAGTTAGCAAAAACATTTATATTTTCGTTTATTATGTATTAAAAATATATTTGTTGATTGTCCTTTGTATTTGGTACGTAAACAAAAATTGTATAAATTACACGGAAGAAAAATGTTGCTGTTAATACAACCGCAAAAAGTGGCGTTGGGAGAACGACAGCACTTCAACTCGCGAAATCTCAGCCGGATATTAATATTTATTATTCAAATTTTTAAACAATAAATCTTTGACATAGGTATTCTGCGACTTGTAGAGCTATTCCAAAATTTTCGAAGCACTTTACAACAAAATGATGGATTTTTAATAATATTTTGTCGAGTTTAGTGAATTCTTTTTCAAACGTTAAAGTTGTATTACAAATTTTCGAATAAAAAATTTTCATTAATGCTACATTGTAGTTGAATATTTGAAGAAGTTATCTGGAAAGTTTTAGATCTTTAAATGCAATAGTAAAAATATTATGACAATTTATATGCAGGGTCAACGAAACGTCTGACGCGACATTACAACATGTACATATATAAATTATCATAACTTTTTTGCTATTGAATTAATTTTGTTTTAAACGAAACTTTTTTGTTTATGCTTACCAAATGTGTCACTAAAATATAAAAAAGAACATTTAAAAAAAGATTTCTACAGCCCCTCCCGAAACATTTTTTTCGCTACGCCACTGTCAGTTCGTATACTGTTATAATTTTAAAAAAGTAGAAATCTAGAAAAATCAGTTTTAATTCTAGAAATACGAATTATTTAAAGTCAACGACCTAATAACTCAAGAATTTAAGATTCTGTATATTTCAGAGATTTAATATTCAATTAAAAATTTTAAAGAATGTGAGAGAGAGAGAGAGAGAGAGAGAGAGAGAGAGAAATCCAAGATATTAAAAAGTGCAACATATGAAAACTCTGCTAGAAGGGTATAATTTAAAAAAAAACGAAGAATTATGAAAACCAATTCTAATTCTAGAAATACGAATTAATCAGTAATCAGAAATTTCGAGGATTTACGGTTAAAAGCAGAAGAATCTTCAACTCATGAAAATGTAAATTGGAAATTTAGTTAGTAATTTCTTACTTATAATATATTTTCATCTATATTGAAGACGGTGAATTGTACAGATTTGATTAAGGTTAATAATCCCTAAGTTAAATCTGGAGAAACGGCATCGACTATCCTTGTCCGGGGTAATTCTCATCATAAGAGCTGTACGGTAACGGAAAGTTACTTTCATTTAATTGAGTACAGGGCCATCGAGAAGTTCTCATCGAGATGCCAATAGATTCTCCGCGAGTTCGTGAGTTCCAACCAGTATCACTGCATCTCCACGCTGACAGGAGTCTGACGAAACGTGACGAGCTAAAATCCAGTTAACGATAATTAAAGTTTCCACGCGACTTCGCCTAAGATGCCAAATTTTCTCGCTCTTTTGGCTCGATTAGCCTTTGTAACAGACACCAAAGACGTAATTATGATGCACACACCATTAAACCTCAATTTTGTACTCTGTGTATTAATTTTTCAAACTTAATTTTGTAATTTTTCAACCTTTTTTATTTTAGTGTCGGTTTCATAAAGTTTAATATGTTAAAACCTTTTAATATGTGGGGAGATTTTGATATTAAATTTCAAATCTTTATCACATAAAAATAAAATAATTGTAGTTTTAAATCGAATTTAATCAAATAATATTAAATCTTTATAATATTATTATAATTAATAAAATTTCTATTTTTAAAATTTTATAGGATATTTACTACTGTTAAATTTTTAAAGTTTACTATTCTAGTTTTATTCTCTCATTTTTATTGTATAAGCTTTCTATTTGATTTATTAATCTTATTCTTATGGATCAATTGATGATGATAATTTTGCACCCTATCTCTCGGGCAAATTCTTTTTATCATAGGGAATACTTTTTTATTACCAATAGGGAAGACCGGGGAAGACTTACGCATTAAGTAAGTAATAAAAAGGAATTTTATTAGTATCCCTATAAGCCCTTTGTTAAGATACATAAAGATACCTTAATGGCTGTTCAATGAAGTCATTAATACGCCCAGAAAGCTGACCGACTTTCTCGGGCTTAAGAATGTTCATTCTTCTATGAAATTACAAGAAATCGAAAATAATATAAGCTCCAATGCACTTTGATAGAAGGTTTTTTAAGTTAAATATCAAGACACACAAATAGAATAATTATTTATTTGAAAAATATGAATATTTTCTTTTCTGCGACGAAAATTTCTAGTCGGTATACGACAATTTTGTCGATGATAATAAAAGTAATACTGTGCGAGTACTGTTATAAAATGATGGAATAGATGTAAATTGTATGCGTGGTATAGCAGACGATGAATGAAGCGAATTCGGAACACGAACCCACTGTCGCTCCGGCAATTTGTTTGTTTTATGGCTAGCATCGTGGCAGGTTCGCGTTGCGTATTGTACAATGCGTTTGTCGCTGGAAATTCCACATGCCATCGCAGCAAGACGAACGGAGGCGTCAGCCGTGGAACGCATTAATAACAACTCGCACTAGGTAAAAAAAGCACATTTTTTTCGATCACGTCACAGCTTAATATCTCCGCTATTTCCATACAACCACGCACGTTTGTAACGTATACAGAAAATGTATGAAATATCCATATAATAATCGTATAATAAGTTACGTAATTGAATGACAAAAAATTGCGACTAAAAGTAATTTGATTGCCAGATAAAATGAAATGCTTAAATTAGAAATTTTATGTTGACTGTATAAAACTTGTAATTTAAATTATTTTATTTTTTCTGGCAATCACGAGAGATTTGTACTTTATTGTTAATATTAAAAATTCTAAAATTAAAAAATATGAGTTTAGAAAATTATGAAAATGTAAAACTTAATATAAAAATCTCCACATATTAAAAGCTTTATACTTTATGAAACCAACATTAAAATAAAAAAGATTAATAAACTGCTCAACCATGTATTAATTTTAAAAATACCGAGAAAAATATTGGTGATTGTATCCATTATAATTACGTCTTTTCTTAATTATTAATTGTTTTGATAAAATATTTCTTCTTTGTGAATAGCTGTATAATGTGTGTGCGTGTGTGTGTTAATACTTCTTTACGACTTATAAGAAAAATGTTTACGTTTGTATTTATATGGAAAAATTAAAAGAATTTCTCCTGGATATTCGTCAATTGATAAATCGTTGGCCCATCGAAATTCTCATAATTCTGATATCCGCTTTAAGAATTCTACGTCGATATGATGTTTACATAAGTCTGAATGCTCTTTTAATATTGGAAATAGCGGCCGATAGCTTAGCTATATCGACCAACTTCGATAGAGCTACATTAAAGATGCTCGTGGGATATGGCAAAGTTTCGATACTTATCCAAATGATCGTCCTGTTCAGCGTTTCTAGTAAGTGTCACGTCCCGAAGCAATGCCAGAATTATTGATAACCAATTCCTAGTCAGATCTAGGGTGTCCCATAGGAATGGACGAAGGAGAGGTAGCTTTTCAAATTGCGCTTTGAATCCTGGGATATACTCGGAACTCGTGGTAATTGGATTCCTGGGTCATCAGATCCTCGAGTTCTTGCACACTTGGGGATAGGTCCTCGAGCACACTTAAGTACGTGGGGAGTCGTCAATTTTCTCCACATTCTTCAGTTTCCTCGTTAAAGAGTATCGTCGGACGTATACATTTTTTTCCATTTGCATTATGCAGCAATTTGTGCTTGCTATTTTTACTCAGATATGAAGAGAGAAGAGCGCGCGTGAATAGAATAATTGTACAATAACACGATACAAATAATAGAATACCAAAATCATGTTGATCGGATTAGGTAGATATTGCAGGAAAAATGAGAGGATGTAGACACAGAATATATCTCACGAAAGTATCGCAAAAGAATCGATAGAAAAAAATATGGTAGAAGAACATGGCGAGTGAGAAGGGACTCGTTACGATAATTGGACTGGCGTTAATTTATTTTAGTGAATCTACGAAGCGACACAGCCGGCTCGGCAGTACACCAAATAAGTTTCAATTTGTATAACGAATTTCTGTCCCCTAGCAGCGTCAATGAGATACAAGAATATATCAGGACGGCCGGTAGAATGGTCCAACAATACCAGCAATTACCAACCCGCCGGAAGTTTAAGTGTCTTGCATTAAATATTCAACTGTAATTGAGGTGACGAAGATCTATATGCTTCGCAATTTATTTAACGTCTAATTCAATATCCGCAAAACTAATCGCAGATTCAATTATGAATATTAAAATATGGGACAAACGAAGACGAAAATACGAACTGCAGTAATTTAATTAAGGTGGAAATACTTGCGATGAGTAAAATTGTTTAAACAATTATTTTTGTTCTACGCAGATTGTACATACAATAGTGTTATTTGACAATTTATTTCATGTTCTCGTATTTAATTGTAAGGTACTCTGAATTTTTTTAATGTTAATCCTTTTTGGACGGGCATTATCCAAAAATAAAAAAATTTTGAATAGTAGATTCAATATATGGCGGATAGAATTGTTAAAAAATAAATTGTTAAAAAAACAATCAGATTATTATAAAACTCGGTTTTACAGAATTTTTAGTTGCAAAATATCAAGTTTTCGGTTTCACTTTATTTGACGCTCATCAGTGTTACGCATAGTAGTTAATACTGATTTCGACATTGATTTTCAAACTCTGTTATGAGCTCTGTGACACTCGATTCTCCTTCATTGGAAGGAACCCTTTTGAAATTCGACATTTTTAGGCTACATTCAGCTACACTGAAAATGTCCAAAAATTAATATTCACGATAATCAGATTATTTTTTTAAATTTGAATTTTAGAATTTTGAGGCCAGAATCGAATTCGGCAATCTCGAAACCTCTTAGAAAACAAAATCTTCTTTAAGTTTCTTTATTGGAAAGCTTCCATCTTTGAAGGGTTAAATGTTTAGATTCTATTATTATATACATATATCTTAAATTGCTTTAATAATTCTTCAAGTTTGATATTTTGTAGCTCTTATACGTCATAAAACAGTAATAACTTTTGCATTCACTTAAAAGCATTACATCAAACACCGGATTACTAACTTTTCTTTCCTTCATTATCTTCCTTTTATTTAACCCTTGATTGGTGTAGGTACTATGATTATGAGTGAAGATCATATTTGGTTAAAGCAAGTCAATGATGTTCAATAATATTTTTGTATAAATTTTAGGATTTCCAATTCAAGTTTAGGGAGATCCAGATTTGAATCTCTAAAGTGATATTTTTCGCACTAAATTCTTTAATATTTAAAAAATATTTATTAGTATCAATAATATTAAATTGCTTGTCAATTTAATTTGTGATATTGCTCCAGCTTCTATTTAAGATTGTGTTCCGAGACCGATAAAAAATAATTATCGGCGCGCAGTTTGCTTGAATTGGAAATGATAAAATTTTCTGAAATATTATTTATAGATATCAAGATTAACTTTGGCTGAATATGATCTTCCACGCTCATTTGTATTGAACATTTCTCGGTTCATTGCCCTTCTTATCAATTCCCTTAAGATCATTCGCAATTCCAACTGAAACAACAGCTTGCTCGCGTGCATGACACGAGCGACATTATCGTTTGATGTCATTAAAAATGCGAAAAAGCGACTCTCAGCGTGACGTCCTTCCGGGATCTACATCCCAGAATAACAGTGACGTCACCTACGGAGAAGCTAATCGTTGGAAAGCAGGATATCAGCAGGCACGTCAGACATGTGCTAACGCGAGCGACAGCGTCGTCGTCCTGGGATGAATTATGCGACTTGGCAGGATTCTGACCGATCTTCCTTGCAAGTGCAACATGCGGAGCCATAAACTATTCATCGGTCTCTGCGTGCTGGAACCGCAGATAATGCATCGGACGTGAGTGAGCGAGCGAGCGATCCACCTCACGCGAGAATCGGCGCGATTGAACGCGCCGTCGCGCTAGATCGATCGATCAATCAACGTTAAATGGCCATCAAATGGCCTCGCGACGCAACGAGGCCTGCATGACCGCGAATTTGTAAGCGTGGACAACTGTGCGTTCTACTTGCCTGTCCAATCTGCGGAAAATTTCATTTATGAATAATTTTTTAACGGATTGACTCGCGCAAGTGAGACAGCAAAAATTTAATTAACGCACTCAAAATAAATTTGATATAGAGTGTCGACTTTGCATGTTTAATTTAAATAAATAATACTGTATCGTTTAGTTTCTTCAGTTTTTTAAACGGATTGAAATTTATAAATTGCCTCAAAAAAAGTTACATTACTTTGAATTTTTAAATGTAAATTTTTTATTTGAAAATATTTGCCATATTTAGTTAATTGAAGGATTCAGTTAGAGCTTAAGAGTGAAATTAAATTGAAATTATGTTAAATATATAAGTTTCTTCGAATGAAGTATTAACAAAGTAGCATGTTTGATTTCAATTGTTTTACGTCGAAATTGTTTATATCATTATCAAAAAGGCTGTGGTTTCTAAATCCTTAAATCAAGGACGAACAATTAGCTTCCAAGTAGTGGTTTCATGCGCTCGTAGTTAGCGTCTAACAGCGTCACCATCAGTTTTAGAAGGAAAAACTGGATAATAAGGTAGACGCTGCTTTGAGGGTGCGGTTGACAGAGCCGGTCGCTGTTCGTCCTTAGTTTCCTTCGGTGCAGTAACGGCAGTTGCGATAGTAATCGAGGAGAAGTTTGCTCAGCCCGCTCGCTTCTGAGAGGTGCATGTGTACGGCACTTGGATCGATCTAAGAAGGAAGAGCGACAGCGCTGAGGTCGATGGTCCATTAAACGTGCGGATCGGACCACGAGCCAAATCGCACCGAAGACGCCGTCCGACGCGACGCGACGTCATTGTCGCGCTAACTTTATTTAACCCTTTACGGTTATTCTTAAAAAGCGCGCTTGTGTTTATAGGTTTAACTGTTGTCGTTGCGTTCGTTTTCGAGAGAGATCGAGTTTATCCTCCACACCGTTTCTGTGATATATTAAAATGTCAACATACACAAACAATTTCTCAATAATGAAACATCATTTCCTTCGTGTTTGCGATACACATACAATGTTTCCTCACAAGGGCTGCTATTTGTTAACTAATAGTTGTTTCCTGTATATATTTTAACGCTAGGAAATGTGAATGGTGAGCAAAACAACGCTGTTACCGCGCGCTGGTGGTCGACAGCGGAGTGTATTAATTGGCGAATCAACGCGTGTTACATGTATCATATATACACCCGCAGAATTTAATTACGGTTCACTAACATCCTAGTGCTTTTTGAAGCTGTACATGGGCGTTGTGGAGGCTCGAATTTGTACTGTCGCGCGGATCGTGTTTCAACGATGTTACGTCCGACGGGGAATTGTATTTTAGAGCACGGCTCCTGGCCGCGTCGCAATTTTTTTTAAACCATCTGGACACTCGACATCCCCGTGGCTGTATGCGTGTGGCGTAGCATGCGTTCGCAAATTTAAAAGTACGCGTTCCGACAAAGTCGGACGTACGACTCGGCGCGCCGCGCCGCATCGGCCAAAATGGTCGCTCGTGCTCGGTAAAAGCGATTTTTCACAGAAATTTTATTTGTTAGAAACTATCGCGTGTACTTAAAATGCTCGAACAAATTGAAAAGCTTCGAAACGATGATTTACGATCCTTTAAAGACTGCTGGTGTCATTATTACACAAATGTTCTATTCTTATTCTTCGATTCGAAGAATAATAATAGAACAAGCTTTGAATCATCCTGTATAAAGCGCGAATTATCCAAGAAATTAGTCGTGCGGAAAATGTGACCTGTATTCACACTTGACTATTGCAGCCATCTTTAGATCGATGACTCTCTTTAGAAACGCAGTTGCCCGTTAAACGATGCATACGTGCATTCATCAAGGTTCCATAAATGTGCCGTTTTTTTAAACCTTATTACACTCCGCAAATTACTGCAGCCGCTTTAATTAATAGAAGCTCTTTTGATCATAATTGTTCAAGTTAACAAATAATTTAACAGCTGATTGTCTAATTGAACGTCTAATTGAATATACGAATACAAACTTGTTATTTTTCTCGAGTCCTGAATTACAAAATAATTCGCGGTTATGTGATTTTTCGCTGACGGAATTATTTTATTCATATTTTAGAATTCATTAACATTTTAGATTTTGATACAGGTACACGCGTTAGATTCTTTTTTAATGTTATCAAATCTTACTCTTGCAGTTTTCAATGTGTAAGTATAAACGTGAACTTTCTACGTTACCATTTCAGATCTTTTGCCTATCGAAACTACGGAAATAAACTCTAAGCAAATAGAATGTTGCGAAAGAGACACGAATGACAGGGAATCGGCAATGGCGGTCGTGGAAGGTGGCGTTTATATTTGCGCGGGTCTCTTTTAGAACTGTATGTAGTCTAAAATGAAATCGGTCCCTCGATGCACTGTCGATCACTTGCATTCGCGTGCATACGTATTTCCATATTCTCCGTAATGGTCGGCGCATCGAGAAAGCTCGAACGTAGGCATACAAAAGAGAGAACGTAACACGCGACATTTCGTGAATTTCATTACCGTCGCCTAGCAGCAAAACGTGTGTTTTCTATCCTCGATCTCTCGTCAATGCATTACTACCGCACATTAGTATATACGTATCGCCGCGCGAATCGATATAACGCTCAGCTTCGAATATCGTCACAACGCTCGTTTCCACGAAAATATCTGTCGTAAAAAAGTGCTTCGTGCGCTAAATTGTAGCAATGATATTAACTCGAGAATAGTCAACTAGAGTATTTTTTCATATTAGCGGTGAAAAAACGTAAAGTGTAAAATGATGTTTTTTACGGATGTTGATTACGGATATTGTATAGATTAAACTACTCATAATGTTTTCAAATAATAATAAATCGGAAAACAATCATTAATAGGTATACGATACGTTGTTAATAATAGTGACTTTAATTCGGGTATAAAAACATTACAGGTGAGACCGTTTATGTAAAAAAGGTGACTATTCCAGCTGCATTAATAATACAACACAAGTAATTTTGTTCCATTTTCTTTTAGAGAAGATGTATTTGAGTTGTTACAATTAGCGTTAATTCACGTAAGAAAATGTACTCCTCCAAAAAAATCTTTTACTTCCGCGTACTCATCTCATCATATTTTTTTATAACTTCCTAGTCATGAATAAAGGAGGTATGTATAATTTATGTAGTTTGCATTAACGGAATCGATATCTTCTGCATCGGATGCAAACGAATTTACTTCACAGAGGGGCTGGACCCGGAGTTCTCCGGAATGGGCGGAATGGCAGTTGTAAAAGTCGGAAGACCGCAATCATAAAAATATAAAGTGACTCCACTTTATGAGATGCTTACGAAAAGAAAAAAACTATAAAAAAAACTTTGCCAATTCGATGGATCCGGATATCATCCCGTCATCTAGGACTTCTGGCAGCGAAGTTGCTGCTTTTCGGATCGACTTTGAAAGCTCGGTTCGTAACGCGACATTACTTAAACGGACGTTTGCGATTAATGAACTCGGCACGATGTTACCTTGTGTACACGAGTACACGGACGCGCGTGTATATATGTATACGTGTGTCGTGTTGCACTCGACAGGGTCGCCAGAGAGTACCAGCACGTTATCGATTAGATAGCCGATAAAACGAACGCGCGCTCCGGCTCGCGCATGTATATATGTATATGTATGCGTGCATGTGTGCATGTGTGAAATTGTGTTCGTACAACGACCTTCTTTAACACTTTGTACGCTAGAAGCTGCTCGGAGCTTGATCGAACGGCGATGCCCGTTGTCGCTGATGTACGTAACCTTGCCAGGAGATTGATTAAATTGCAAGCTCGCGTTTTTTCAAGTCTCCCAAGCTGATTGCAAACTCGCTTTTTAGCTGCTACCAACTTTCAAGGATTTTAAATCACTACTGTTCTCAACAAAATTAAGATACCTCTTCTTTCATAATTAAACATCCGTCTTAAAAAGAAATCTGATTCGAGATATCGCGCAAAAAAACATTCAGCTTAATTAAAGTATTCTTGCGCAAATGATTACAATTACTATAATCACTCAAATAAAATAGTTGGCTCAAAACCTTATTAGGGCCAGTTCATAGTTTATTTTTATTTCAAAAGGATCTTAAGTAATATCTTAAAACATTAATACGGCTCGAATAATTGTTCATAACATCTTAAGACTGTATACTTAAGACAGTCTTAAATATAAGACTTGACTATGAATACTATAAACTAATAGCTTATAATTGTATATATTTTTATTATATGGTAATTATGTGGAATTAAATTTTAATTATTTAAAGTGCAGGAATTCTTTCTTAAGAAATGATGTTTCCGGTGATCTACAATACTTCAAGATATGTCTACAATGTACTTGTATGTACATTGAGAAAAAAGTGACTATAATTGTATAATAAAATAAATGTGGTTAAGAGTCCTATTTTTATCATTTTTATTATAATGTTAATAATAATAATTTTTAGCTGTGCAAGGAATATAGGTACGTAGCTGAAACCGAAAATGACTACAAATTATAGTTATATTAAAGTAATTGCAATTTTTTTTTCTCAGTGTGTTAATATTTAAAAAAATGAACAGAAACGAATATCTTTGACATACTTTGCGCTTTGGATATCGGAAGAAGTCAATCGTCGTAATATTATTTTTGACACTTCTCACTTCAACTCGATTTTCTACGTTACTACCTAGGTTCAGTTTCTTCTTATACGATATATTCTTAGGATAAATTCTTAGGACTATGATCTATACGCGTTATCTGGCTGCGTAAAGCGATAACCTTAAAAGAAGGTTACTGAAGAAGGTAATCTCTATTCAGATCGCTAAATTCCCTGGTGCACTTTCCATTTACACATCGTAAATTTCAGGAGGAGTTTTCGCGATATCCACGAAGAACGTTACTTTCGGCTCGAAACCGTCTCAAGTTTTCTTTCATTCACATTTGGAGAGATGTTAAAACACTTTTCAACAATGTTTCAACGCAGAAGACTGATTATTTGACTCAAAATGTACAGCTCTCACTAACATTTCATGCCACTGTGTTATATACAAACCGGGTGATTCGCGGATCATCATTTAATAGACGAATTTTCATCAGCTTTTAGTCACATTTTAGTGCACCACAATAATTTTGCGATTTATATTCAGGATTGAGAATGGTCTTACTGGATGGCGTTTTATGTGCCGGATTTTAAATGCTGAAAGAAAATGCCTTATCACTGGCGCGCCGATAAAAACGCAGCATGGTTTACCCGGCCGTATCCGCGAGAACGCGACTTTAAATTATACGTTTCTTGATACGATCTGTAAATGCGAAAACGCGGTTAAGGAACGCGACACTTACCACGCGAAGGGAAGACAGCTCTTTTTCAGGCAGATAGAATGCAAGTTAACTCAGACATTCGGACAATAATAAACCTGCGAGTTACTGCGAGATTAAAGCTCGTATGGGCGTCGTCTCTTTAACGGAGGATCTCTAACTCGTTTACTCGCTCGCTCGCTCGCATTCAGCCAAGTCGCCGAAATCGTGGATACTGAAATTAAAGTAACTGCTTTTTCTACGGATTAACATTTACGACGATAGAATACGCGGCGATTGCTTGGATCGTAAAAAATGCAAAGCAATGACGCATTTTGAATGAAGCTAAATGCGTTTCCTTGGTTGGACCGCCCCTGTTGTCGTACTGCATCGTTTAATGATAAATACGACTGTGGAAGTCTTGATCTCTCACTAGGAATCTCTGCATTGAATGCGAATACAACCCTTAACTTCTAAAGAGAAATCTCTTTCACAAAAAGTTGCTTTATAACTTCGAGATAGGTAGAATCCACAGATTTTTTTTATAATTACACAGATCTGCATGACTTTTATGATTTGAAAAAGAAGGGTAGTTTCCCGTACTTTTTATGTGCTGAATTCGCAAGTTAGAATACTTTATATCAAATTTACAAGAAAAATGAAAGTTAAAACGCCTCAAAAAAGTGTTTTTTATTAGGTATTTTTAAAAATTCGTTGCTGAATTAAATGTGCGAGAGGTTTAAAATACAATATTCAAGCTTTAATTCGAGACCTTTTCGAAACCTCTTGCACATCGAGTTCGCCAGCTACGAATTTTCAAAAATAGTCAAAAACGCATTTTTGAGGTATTTTAACCCCATTTTTCTCGTAAACGTGACGTGATGGAGCATTCTATCTTGCGGATTTAGATTCAACACATATAAAACTATAAAAATCACTCTTTTTTTCTAAAACAGAAGAAAGTCAAATTTTGCAAATCTGTGTTATACTTAACTGTATGTACTTATATATAGTATTAAATAGTAAGAAAATTAATAATTTTGTGCAAAATTTAATTTAATGATAATGAAATTGAGAAAATATTTGAACTTGACATATTATTTAGATTAATTTTACTGCAAACAGAGGTCAGTTTAGATATTCCTCAACTTCGTATTGTGTGCTTCTTTTTAAAACAGGAAATAGCTGCGGCTTTCTCGTAAATTGGGGACGTAGCTATAGAGAGAGGCAAAAGCCGCAGTGGAACAAATTACTGCTAACATTACCGAAAGCGATCCGGGATGCATAAACGGACATGTTATCGAAACCTCAATGGCACGAACTACCACAATGCGTGCGTATACCCTTTCGTCGCTCACAAACCCCCTGCGATCCGCACGAACCACAGATTTTGTTTTTCCGCGAAGCGATGAGCGTGTGCGAATGAAGATAAGCCCTAATTTTTCACGTGATCAATTAGATCGTGTCGATTGGGGACGGACAAATCGTGATACGATAGCGAAGGGTGAGCAATGAGGCACATGGAGGATGCTGGAGAAGAGAGAAAACAAATCGACGTTGAGGGCGTCGGAACTGAGAGATAAATATATGAGATCTATCATGCTCAAGACCCCCGATCTTCTACGACGGTGCGAAATGTACAACTCGACTTCTGCAAGGTTACCACAAATGCGATAATATCTTTAACTCGATTTTTTGAGAATCCAAGTGCAGTAGAAGATAGAATTTGAACCACGTGAAACGAAAATATATCTAATAAATAATTGAAGAGTCAAGGAAATGTTCGTAAAATCTTTTACAATCCGTTTTTCCTTTTATTATTTACCCTAATTTTTTAATTTCAATGTCTACAGACTTTTTGTCACTCTGCATACGATTTAATAGTTTCTCGAAAGCCGATCCTTTGCTCGATTAATTTTTGGAATCAGTAGTTATGGTCACTGATTCTTCGTACAAGTTTTTATTGATGAAGAAATAATAATGTACAATCCATGCAGTTTAACAATACATGTGATATTTTGTACTAAACAATACTTCGTTGGATGATATCGAATATATTGTTGCATGATCATATCTCTCGAATGCTTGATATCAAATATTTTTAAATATTTAGCGGGCAATCGGAATTTTCCTAGAATTGTAATTCGCATCACGTTACTTGCTACGTTAATTACAAAAACAAAACGTTTATCGGCTGCGGTTACAAAGCCACTAAGCCCCTGCAATAAAAATGTCTCCTGGGCGGCTTCATGCTTTGGTCAAAGTGCAGCTGCTGCACTAAACCGTACGTGCACTTAAAAGCGACGCTTAAAGAGAGCAAAGGGATGCCGACTAAAAAGGCCAGGAAGCTCTCGGTGCAAAAAAGTGGGATAAATTGGGGCAACTGCTCGTAACGTTCCCTACATCTTATCGACAACGTGCAACGAATACGTGCACGATCAGCCGTGTCTATGTGAATGACATATAACACACCAAGGATAAACCACGTCAAAGGATCTAACTTTTTAGAGAATACTACCAAGCAATCGCGTAGGTCATTACTCTTTGACCATATACCGCGATCTAATTTTTTCTACATTCAGGTGAAACGATGCAGATATTCTTGCTGTTCTATATATTCTTGATGTTTACCCAATAATAACTCAATTGATATTAACAGTATTATTTTTGCGTCATTATTTCTTTCTCTCTCTCTCTCTCTCTCTTCATCTTTTGATTCACGATTAATTAACAATATTAATCAATTAAGTAAAAAAAACGGTCAAGGTTAGAAAAAAAAACGTCAAATATGGTCAATGCAAAATTTGGGTGCCTAATAATGTATTCTATATGAATATTTAAATACATTTTCCAATACCTCGAACTACGCGCCAAACACTGTTGAAAACCGCATCATTATTATTAAATTGGCGATTAATTTAATTTGTGATATTACTATAAATTTGTGATATTTCCAGCTTTAATTTAGGACTGCGTATGAAGTATTGGAAAATGTATTTAAATATTCAAATAGATATATATTATTAGGCACCAACATTTAGTCTCGACTACATTTGGCGCTTCTTTTCTTAATTGGTTTATTCATATAAGTGATCTAATTTAACTCGAGGATGTTTCTATATAATGAATTTCTAATGAATTTTGTAATCTCAGATCATGAAATCTTATCTTTTCATATTAGATGTAAATCTTTGACCTTGCAGTAGTTTGAATTTTGGAATCTTTTCGTTTTTTTACTTTTGAGTCGTAGAATCTTTGAAACTTTGTACTGTCGGATGCTTGAACTTTAAAAGCGGTAGGTTATTCTTTTGAAATCTATTCCGCCGAAAGTGCTCGCTTCAATTTAAATGTCACCAAGCGGGAAATATCGCGGAAATTTTTGCGTTCGCTAAAACGAGAGGGAACTGGGGAAAGGTTCTCTCCCCATTCAGCCTCGGCTATTCTCTCTTCGCCCGATATTCGGTATGCATAATCTAAGGATATCCACCTATAATCCTCCGACGAAAAGCACTTCGTTGGCCGACCACCAACGGGAGAAATGAGAATAATTTATATTCAAGTAGATGCGCGCACCCCCTCAGGACCTGGTCTTTGGATTGGGTTTGTGTTTTGTCCCCGTGTGGTCAAACATTAACGTTGCCATGGCACAGAATCATTTCAGTCTAGAATTTACGTACCGAGCATTTAAGTCATCCGCACTAATCTTCGTTTTCAGTCATTAAGGTCATTTGAAGATATTATCTCTCTGCATTATTCTCTCTGGAGAGTGAGTCATCTACCTATATTTGTATGTGCGTGCACGTATTGAAACTATTTGCACATAGCGGAAAGTGAACGTTCAGTAACATTTAAATATTGAAGTTTCCACTACAGTGGCGGAATATTTTTATAGCTTTATTAATAAACATTTGTGCAAACTTTTTTATTTCACAAACAAAAAACAAATGAAATCAACAATTTAGAGGTGAAATATATAGAGGTTAATCTGCAACTGCAATACATTTAGCTACGATTTTTTTTTTAAACTGCGGGTAAGAAAATAAACTGACCATCTGATTGTCAGACAAACTTGTATTGTGCGTATTTCTGATATTCTTGAATTTCTACATTGAAATAACTAAAGTTGATTCGTATTCGGAAAGAATCCGTATATAGATAAAAGAACTGGCGATAGCTCTGAGGGACATCCTACATGTACCATTAAAAGTATCACGAAAACATGTATGGCTGCATGTTTTCTCGATGCTTTCAATAGCAACGTATCTTTGTAAAAAGCGGCATCCGTTAACCCAACATCAGTTCGTTCTACATGAACGAGCTAATAGGAAACGCGTTGCCGAATCGATCGCGAAGCGCATAACGAAATCTACAAGCGCAATGCTTTTAATATGTCAAAGCGTAGCGGAACAGTAACGACGGGTATCGCCTTTCAAAGGGTTCAGTCGCCGTAACAAACGCATTATTGCCGTTGTAGTTGCACTGAATAATACAGATAAATTATATCCCGATTGAGCACCTATATTATTAGTGCTCTTTCCTCTGTCTCCTTTTCTCATTTCATTGTTCTTTTGTCTAACAATTTATTGATGACTATTGCATTTGTTCCCACTCCAACTACTTGTTGTATTAAAAGTACATTAGTTAACGAACATAAAATTAAATGGAAAACGTGTCATTTTTCATTTTAATATACTTGCGGTTTATCACTAGATTTGTTATGAAAATTAACGCGCCATAAGTCATTCTATGTGCCATAATATTTCTTTTTAGAGCAAAAATATTACTTTTCCAGGATTTCAAAATGTCCCAAAAATTCTTAAGGGGGGATTCGGGTCCAGAAGCTTGATTTTTAGGCTATCTTCATAAATTTTTTCTGAAAAATTCGTAAGATCTATTCAAATCATAGTTTTTCCTACATATTAGTACATATTTCAAGTATCTTTCAGAATTTTTTTATTGTAATATTCCAAAAAATAATCTCTATGTAACAGTTTTCGTCAGATCATGAAAAAAATAAGGCGCTGCACATGATCATGATTACGGCTGTTCTATTCATCTAAAACAAAAAGATTCTTAAAGGATATGAATTTGACTATCGTTTGACCCATGATAAAAAAAATTATTAGAAAGAAAAAAAATAGCGTCATTTTGAAAATTAGGTTTCGATTTTTTCAAATTTTTTCATCTTTAAAGTGCTGTAAAATAGATAAAAATAAACATTTTGACTTTATTGTGGTTCAGACGAAAACTATATATGCGCTAAAGTGTGCCAAATTTGGGTGTGATTGGTGAAATAGATTTTGAGAAATCATGATGGTCACCAGTTAAGAAAATGCTGTTTCGAGAAAAACGCGATTAAAGTTTTTTTAACTGGTTACGTAGAGATAAGCCTCGAGATGATGTCTGAGAAAATTGAATATTATTTTTACACTGTTTACATACTACAAGAGTTGCAATGGTAGTAAAAACACTAACAAAATTTAAGATGCAGTAACTAAATTTTCTTGAAACAGAAAAATCAGTATTTTCAGAAGTCTTCAATTTTTTAGCGGGCTCGTAAAGTCTACATCCTTCTCAGCCGTAAATTGATTGCCCGTGAAATGTCGTTTTTTCTGACGATCTGTATAAGTTTGTTGTTTTTTCGAACCTTTTTTTATCCATTTTACTCCGTAAAAGTATGCGAAATACGTATTTGACACACGAAGAACTTGCTTGCGTCCACTCGTGCCAACGTTCGAAGCAACGCTATGATACACAAGCAGCTGCTCCTTTACAGACAGGTCGACCCTACTTTCAAAACAAAAGTTTCTAGTATCTCTAACTTTCAAAAATAACGGTCGCCCGAATCCGAGTGGAAATATAATCCCTATACAATACTTTATTACCTACTCCTGAGGGCAGGGCGGAACGCGCTCAGAGCTCCTTACAAAGGCACCTACATTCCAGGTGCTATATTTTTGTAACCTTTGCAAATCCGCAAAAATCCTTTTACGTACTTATTCTACAACCCAAATACTTGCGAAAAATACAATTAAAAAAAAAACGATTTTTTTTACCCTGTAGAACCGAATCCCCCCTTAAAAACTCAATGCTATCAGGAAATTTGTACTTTTTTTTTGTAGCTGTTACATAGGAAAAACTGCAGTTTTCAAATTGCTATATCTCAAAAAAGAAACATCACATCGAAACGGAATAAAATACTTTAGCACCAAAGTTCATACTTTCGCGTGGCATTAATGAAGTTTAGAAAGAGAATTTGTTATTTGTGCTATATTACAATGTCACGGGAGCATTGAAAAGAAGAATGGTCAATAAGATGGGTTTTTGGACCCATTACCGATCAGTCTCAAAGTGTGTCGTTTTATTCTTCTATCCAAAACTCATAACACCCTGAAATGGTTTTTTTCAAAAATGATTTGATTCTGAGAAATAACCATTTTTAAGTTTCCATTTTACATGGGTTTTTGTACTTTCGCATCTAATTTGCTCTAAAGTACAAAAACCCATGTAAAATGGAAACTTAAAAATGGTTATTTCTCAGAATCAAATCATTTTTGAAAAAAACCATTTCAGGGTGTTATGAGTTTTGGATAGAAGAATAAAACGACACACACTTTGAGACTGATCGGCGATGGGCCCAAAAATTCATCTTATTGACTCTTCTTCTTTTCAATGCTTCCGTGACATTGTATATAGCACCGACAACAAATACTCTTTCTAAACTTTATTAATGTTACGCGAAAGTATAAACTTTGGTGCTAAAGTGTATTTTATTCCGTTTCAATATAATGTTTTTTTTTTTTCAGATATCCCTTATAAAAATTTTCACCGTTTTTAGATCTCATGTGGACCGTTTTTAACCCGTTTTTAGTCCGTTCTTGCTCGTTTTTTGCACTCGCAAGCACTCGCAGTATATCATGAAGGAACGATAGTGAGTATACACGAGTACTAGTAGGGGAGGCCGAGAGGCTAAATGTGGATTTACTCGAGCGTCGTGGGGACCTATTGGATTGTGAAGATTAGATGCTAAAAAGAAAAAAAGGTTA
>NW_017295598.1:597215-597435 GCF_001594075.2 Trachymyrmex cornetzi
AGACCCATGTGTTTCTGATAACGGATAAATATTAATCTGACGGTTTGCGTGGTGGGGTTAGCTGTAGGAAGGGGTCAAAAAAAGGGGAAAAAAAATTTCATCGAGCGCGTCAGATTTTCATAGGGGATGTTAATTGGACCTTAAAGAAGCTCCTATTCAAAAAACTGACGATTTGGACGCGACCGAGAGTCATGGCCGATTTTTGAAAATGCAAAAAAAA
>NW_017295598.1:598177-642899 GCF_001594075.2 Trachymyrmex cornetzi
TTTTTTTTTGCAACTTTGTGACTCTCCCATTTCCTTACGTCACGCTGAAATCGTCAGATTTTGAAATGTACACTTTTCTACATGTAATTAACACACCATACCTTAATCTGACGCGCTCGAGTTTTTTGAACGATCGATTTTCTTTTACTAATCTGACGGACTCCCCTGGACCCCCGGCTCTATATAGAGGTTTAATATTTGGTGGGGGGTACTTATTAGGGTGCAAGCTTTCCCCCTTTATGTTATTCTGACGCGCTCGAGTAAATCCCAAAATCCCCGGTTGGCCTCCCCTACTATACGCAATGAGTATCTTTGAGTGGATTGTCCGTTTTCAGCTGATGAGTGAGAGAATACGTTAATACGACATTTCTCTTTTACTCGTACATTTACTTATCATTTATTAATTACCATATTGTACGATTTCAAATAAATTGAAATAGAATTTATATAAAGACAATTAATTTATCAATAGTTATATATAACTGTAATATATTCACACGCGCGCGTGTTTGTATGTGTGTGCATACACATCAGAGTTCTAATTTAATCTATCATGTCCCTTAATTATTTTTGAAGGGTAATCACATTAAATATAAAATATATTTAGAAAAAAGTTATTTAATTTGAAATGATCTTCCTAATTTGCATGCAAAAGCATTAAGATAGACTTGTCAAAATATTAATAATTTATGAAATATATTATACTTTATTCAGGTATAAATGTTTCATGAACTATTTTTAACAGTTGTACTTTAATATTTTAATGCACAGAATAATGAATTAAATCAATTGGTTAATCATTCAAAATCAAAATATGTAAAATGTTAATGTCTAATGTCTTTTTGAGGTGTGTGTGTTTATATATATATCTGGATATATATAACATTACATATATGTGTATAACTCATACACAATGTATTAAATATAATTACACTGTTAGAAATGTTCTTAAATTTCATTACATTTTAAGTTACACAATTTGAAATTAATTTCATGACATTACATCAAATTTAAAGTATTTATAATTAAAAAGTATATTTGTGTACATATACATAAAATTTAATATACTTTTCATGAAAATTTTTGAAATTTAATGTACACGTTCATTACATTTAAGTAACTACTGTAATTTAATTTTCAGTTAAATCATTCATTACTTTTAATTTCATTCATAACCACAAGCTTCATTTACATGTAAAGGAAGCTCGCGGTTACATTTCTAATAGTGTACTATATAATAATTATAATCTTTCATGTAAGAGGTACATAAGTAAGCGAATATCGACATAGGAGTTGTGTGGCTCAGTGGAAAAGTGGCAGCCTCGTAGAGCAGACTTGGAGACCAGGCCTCAGTTCGAATCTCGACAGGAGCGGACCTGATTTTCTCGTGCTATCGGTTATGCCTTATGACGAGTAATTTCGAGTGATGAAAATGTGTAATGTGAGTGACGAGTGCTAAATGAGTATTTTGCACTCATATACGTTTTTTCCCCTCAAATTTACGTTTTTACCACTCAAAAATACTCGTAATGTATAGTATACGTTTTTACCACTCAGATATACTTGTGTCCTGCATGAGTGCAATCCGTTTTAATCACTCATTTTTACGGAAAAGTTCCTGTTTGCCACCTAAAACGGAGTCATACTCATTGAGTAAAATGCACGTTTTCATCACTCAAATTAACCGTTCGCATGGGCTAAAAAGGGGCTAAAAACCGTGAAAAATTTTTATAAGAGTATAGAAATTTGAAAATTACAGTTTTCCCTATATAACAGCTACAAGAAACAGATATTTTAATCCATTATAATTCTTCTGTTAATGCAAAATTTTTCACTTTTTTACTACCGTGTTTCACAAGTTCTCGCAAAAAATGAGAATGAGATAAAGTTTGCATAAAACTGTTCTTTGTTGTTTGAAGGGTGGTGTTTTTGAAGTATTATAAGGAAATTTACATAAAGATATAAAAAATTTAGTGTTTAAAAATTTGATATACTCATTTATTGATAGAAAAATTAATACCGCAAAAGATAATTATAATTATATGAAAAGTATATGTAAATGGTTTTGTACTTATATAATATAATTGGTTCATACTAAATTAAAAAGCAATATGAAATTTACAAAATATTATACAATGTAGCTATTTTCAAATTGTTGTATCTCAAGAACGAAAAGTCATATCGAAACAAAACAAAATTTATTTTAAAGCTGAATTTTTGCTTGGCACAAACGAAATTGAAGAAAAACTTGTTGCTGATTCTATAACATTACGAAAATCCTCAAAATCGTTCTTTGCCTCTTTCATGCCATTTCTTCTCATGCAAAATCGTTACGATAGTGAAATTTGGAAAATGAATTCATGTTTAGCATATAAAAACTTTTAGGAACGATTACGTTCGTTCAGACAATGTATAAATACCAATGTATAAATACGGAGATGAGTGTAATTAACAAATTTACAGAAAGAAAAGATGGATTTTCTTAAAATTAGTTTAACCATTTAAAGGAGTAAGAGAGAATGCATAGGCCACTATACATATATACATATATATATATATATCAGTGGCAAATCCTGAGACGGCGTGCTTGGGAACGGTAGAATCTTGTTTCTGCTCTTATTCGAGTGGCTAATTAAATCTGAGATATTGTGCCGAGCGTAAAATTACTACTCGCAACGATGTCTGAGAATGAATAAGGAGCACTCTGAATGGCGGAGAAATTCGTCTCTGAAAACCCTTCCATGTTGAACGCGCTCGAATTTCACGAGCGAGAGCGAACGCACTTGCCCATTGATTATAGTAACACAATTACGCGCTTGTATAGAAACCAGTTTTAGGAAAACAGCTCGAAGATTGCAAAATTTCAGGTGGCTTCGTTGTAATGCGTATAATTAATTAACTTTTTAGTCAAGCGTAGCAATTAACCCATTATAACACCAAAGAATACAGTATTGTAATACAAATTGTAAAGACGTACAGAGTTTCGTAAATTTAGTGATCCTAGAATTGCTGGTACAAGAAACAAAGGATTAAAAGTTTATAGAATAAAAAGACATAAAAATTAAAAGATTTATAAGAGAATGAAAAGAGATATATAACACAATCATAGAATTCTATGACAAAATAAAACTTCTCAATTAATTTAACAAGTAGAATTTCCACATAGTTTAAAATTAATAGAACTGATCATCGATGTCTTAAAAATTGACATAAAAATTATAAATAAACTATTTATAATTTTTATCAATTTCTATCAATAAAATCATAATTTCTATCAATCTCATTCATTCAGGATAGTCCATCACAAAATGCCAAATTATCTATTCTAATATAGTCTTCTGTTCTTATTAACTTCAATATGAAATGATCAATAATATATATGATATCAACCAGTTGAGTTATTAATTTTATTATTATTATAATTTTTCATTAACTTGAAATTCTCTTCGTCGACTTCTTCTATCATTATTGTCTCATCGAGATACGAGTTTACGACGAAATGAGACCAGGAACGGTCTCACTTGATGTCTGCGTGCGACAGTGCCTATTTAGCTCCCGTTGGATTGCATGGTGAAAACAAGAAGGCGGCGCCGTGGAGAGAAGAGGTAAGTGGCAGGAGAAAAGAGGGCTAGGATTTGTTTGGCGAATCTCTGGCCTAAAACGGGACACAAATACAACACGAAGGGGAGATATGCAAAGTGGCGAGCGCTTTATGCAAAAGGTCTTCTGCCACCAATTCACTTTCTGCCCGGTTTATCATTCTACGTGCGCCCCCATGACTTCACGCGATAACCCTTTTATTTATTCTCATGAGACCTCTATGTAGTAATGCACTGTTGTAGACATTGAATGGATTTTGGCAGTGATTATATAAAGATGATTGAGAAACTTGTTAGAGGTATATAAAGGAAACAAGCACGAGATGAATGCAATTTAAAGTAAGTACATTGAGAGGAAAAATGGTTGCCATTACTTATAATTTGTAGTCTTATAATTTTCAGTACCAACTATGTGTAACATTTTTATGATAGAACTATAAATGTAATTGCACTAGTTTACAAGATTTTATGCAAGAGCGTATGACGACTATTTCTGGGGTAATTTTCGACGTTGAGTCTGAACTTTTCTCTTATTGTACCTATGTAAGTATATATATGTGCAAATGGACTTTAGAAATACTCTTAGAGCCTATTCTGGACTTAAGCAGACATTATCATACGATATGAATTATGACATTTTGCATTTGCAAGAGTTTTTGCATCTGAAGAGTTTTAAGCAAAATACGCAAGTACAGATAATCAATATCTTTAATATCATGAGTTTAAATAAACTTAGACTTTTGACAAATCCACCGTTAATTGTGGTCGATATTATTGGTTCGCTTAAAAGTTTGAAAAGCATTGGATAGGTATAAAATATAGTAGGCTGATGGCCCTCGCGCTGCACAAAGCCGAAAATCGATTCTAGCATGTTGTAAAAATTGCCGATAAAAATCAACAAAAAATAATAAGCGGCGTACCATTAAAAAAAAAAAAAAAAAACGAAATACAGTTGCATACGATTTTTCATAAAATAATAGCAGAACGTGTGTTCGCTATTCTTGGAAAGATTACGTAGGAGAAGTGTGTTGATTAACGATATCGTTCAAGAGATGGATCCAGTTCGTGTATTGTAAATTTGCAGCTACATTCAATCTGGTTTAACTAGACTATCAAAGCAGCAGATTACGTTTACACACACTTGTATCTTGTACTGCGAGATTCCTACGCGTGGCAATATGGCGTTTGTTCTCACGTCTCCATTTACATGGAACGTTGAGCGATAAAATCGAGATGGAACAATAGTTGAACACAATAATTGAACTAAACTTGATTTGAACAATTTTTAAAAAAGATTTTTAAAAAGATTGTAAATAAACCTTTAAAATTGCATTAAAATGTTTAAAAAATGGTAAGATTTTTTTTTTACTAATTTTATATATTTTTTAAATTAAAACGTCAAGCGTTAATCTACTGAATTCTCAAATGCTAATTTAGAAATTTCAATATCTATTTAGAAAAGGGGAATCTATATTTCTTTCTCTCCCTTTGAATATAACTAAGTTTGGAATGTGCGAAAACAAGCAATCACTATTAACTGATCCGTACAATTAAACAAAGAGTTCAGGACAGACTTAATCCTTTCGGGTGTAATTATCAATCAAAATGCACTGCTAAAACCTTTCCGACAGTTGCGACAAGACTTCGATATAACGCGCAGCGGTCCGACAATTTTCGTGAAACTTTTCCAATTAAATTTTCGCTGTTCTGGAGAAAAGTAAATGCTGCTCGGAACGGCGAACTCGTTCGGATGAGACTTACGACGACGCTCAGTGATTGATGGCTATACCTGTTTACCCCGGTAAGCCGCTTTTTCTCGCTAAATTCCTGCATAAGTACGCAGAGCTCTGCTCGTAAATGCTTTTCACTTCCGGTTGCGCCTCTTGTCAACGACACGTTAGACGAACAGGTTTTAGGAGAGGGATTGTGGACCTGTGGCACAAGCAGAAGGGATTAGACAGATTGCTGATGGTTAGAGAAAATTGCTGATAACAGATGCTCGGGAAAGAGAAATTTACGTTTATATTTCATAGGATGTACATATATTCTAGCAGAATGTATATTACTTATATTTATTGTATTTTTTTGTATATTACATTTTTTATAAATAATTATGTATTAATTTTTATATATATTTACTTTTAAATAATTAAAATAAATATAAATTATTAAAAAGTAATAAATATATTAAATTAATTAAGTAATTTTTTATAAATTATTTTTAAATAGTTAAAATATAATTCCAATAAATAAAGGGTTCGAAAATTTAATTTGCTTGTGTGCACGCCTAAAGTCTTCTTCTTTCCTAATCTTTAATTTTCGTCAGATAGCATTATAATTAAAATATCCGCAATTAATTTTTAATGAGAAAAGATCCATTGTAAATTTATATTGCACGATGCGAAATGCTATCGATTCTGTAAGGTATCGATACAAAGAACATATTATACATAATTTAAATATAAATTCAAAATGCTATGTAGATATAGCGCGAATTTATCGGACAGCGGCGATGCGACGTGCCGGTCTGAGTTGGGCAAGAAAAATTGTGGCTGTCCTGTAGGTAGCATGTAATTAACTCGAACAAGTCCTTTCATGTTTTTTTCTTTTCAGACTCTCCTTTTTTCTTTACGCGTAGCAAGAATTGTCAGAGCAGCAGCGGCGCTGGCAGCCGGCTGACACGGACAAAGACCGCAACGCCGCTGCGCCGCTTTGTTTCACACAAAAGCCCGCGACGCGTCCGGGAGCGAGGAAAAATAATGGGAAAATGTAATAAATCGCGTGATTAATTAACCCACATTTGCCTCCGCGAAACAAACCCCCGCCAAAGGGGGTACCTATTCCCGTCCGGATGCACCGTTGCTCGAATGCTATTATTTTATTTATAATAAAGTCAAAAATGCCAGGCATAATTTTATTAATAATTAGCAATTTGCACGTTAATAAAATGATTGCTTATGATATATAGTGTGTTTGGTATAATAGGTATACTTTTACATATTTATAGGTTGATCATGTCAGTTATTTATAAATCAACTTGTCGAGTTTAATCCAAAAAGACTTTTTTTTAATAGTTCGATATGTATTTACAGAAAGAGATTTCCTTTTCAGCATATTTTGTATGAATTGAAAGGAAAATAATACCCGACGCGTGAAAAAATAATAAAATTCATCGTATCGATAGACAAACAAAGAAATAAATCGAGATTTGTGTGGTACGCACGAAAGAATTGAGCGGATAAACCGGTAAATGTAACTTTTGTAATACATCCGGCACATCTTAAATTCTATACAACTATTTTCGCTTTATACAGTAATAAATAACGGTTGTCGATGAAATGCGATTCCGATCGCCTGCATTGCTATTTTGCAGTGACGAAGTATTACGACAATCTCGTAATTACATCGGCCGTTCGAACAGATGATATAATATAGCGGAGCGTTATTACGGAAAACGCGCTCGCCTCGTTCCGTGCAGATTGATTAATAATACACGGAGATATCCCGGCGCTGTAATTAAATTTGTCAGGCGTGAAATCTATATCGCGCGTTATTCCGATTTTACGCGCGTCGCATAGATCACGCAGAACAACGATCCTTACACAAGCTGGTCAGCAACAACACATCCACCGTGTTAGTACCAATGATATACATAATTCTCAGGTATACAGATGGAAAACTCATATTCTCAATTCTCGAACATTTGCGGTAATGTCATGGGACGTTATCGATGTTATTAATAACTAATGGGATGTTAATAAAATTTTACACGTATTATGAACGTGTAAATTTTCTATTTGAAAAATAAATTATTATATATATTATACCGCACCCGTATAGAGAAAACTCACTGATACTGACATAGATCTTCTAAAGTGACACCCCCTTCTTTCTCAAAAACTAACTACTGCACTTAATTAATACTAATAAAATAATGATCCGTTTAACTAATTAAAAAAATACCATGGTAAGTACAAACTCATAATTCGTGCATTTGTGGCTTGTTTCTTCTTCTAACATCACATCAGCTAAAAACGAATTCTACGAATACGAAAATGAAATTCGTACGATTTTCTTTTGCAAATTGCGTAGTTTAAATGATACTGACTATATTGTTGATAATATTACGTCGTTTTAAATGCTTGTAGTTTCCTAAATCAGTTTTATTTATATTATTTTTTCTCTTTTTCTAAGTTTTTTCATAATGCGATTTTAAATTTAAAATTGTAGGGGTGCAGCGTAAATCGCCACATCTGTTTGTAAAACAGATAATGAGCTAGCTTATAGCGTTTTTCATTGGCAGACGCTAGTGCGCACTCAGTGCACTTTAAAGCCGTTGTACAAAAATCGACGTAAAGATATACGTTTAATAACAATATATAAAGGAATTAAACCGTGAAATATTCGATACGTTTTATCGTGCTATTTGATAAAATAAATTTTGAGCATTTTATCAATTGAGATATCTCACTTTTATATTTTTTTAGAACAGTGTGCAACAGCTTTAATGTGCACTGAGTGCGCACTAGTTTTGTCAATGAAAAACGCTATTAATCTTTATAATGTTGCTTTAGAGTGTCAAATAGCTCTATTGGAGCTGAAGACAATCGTGTATATATGGATAAATTCTTGAAAAACTATCGCGTTATATATTTGCACCTTGCAAAACAGCATAAAGTCAATATGCACATAATTCAATAAAAATTTTTTATAACGAAGTGAAAAGATTCTGGAATATCTTATATACATTCACTTGTAAGTACTTTATTCAGATAATTCCTGTAAAAGACAAAAAAGAATAGAAATACGTAGCATTACTGCCTACCGTGTCAGTTTTGGAGTAGCCCATTTTGTCAGACGCTTATTTTTGCTTACTTTATGAAAAAATTATTGTGAAATTGCAAACAGTATTATAAAAACTGCTTATACTGTCTGACGGAAGACATTTTTTAGTTTGTACTTATGTTTTTAAAGTTTTATTTTTACCTTTTTGTTTAAGAAATATTGTCTAAAAACAAAGTGGTATGTCGGTATTGGTGATCTTCCTCTCTACTTCAAAATTAATAAATCTTAAAAAATTAAATTTTCCTGGAAAGGAAAAAAACTTTTTATTTTTTATCGTTACAGAAAATTATTGACAGATCAAATAATGTTGGCAAAAAAAAAACATTAATAATATCAACAATCGTTTTCGTTACAATCCTGAAAAACTATCCTTTTTGAGTTATATTGGCAATGCGCAAAATGACTCCAGTTTTCTCAAAATACGGATCAATTGCTATTATGAATCGCAACTTCGATTGAAAGGTCCTGCGGTTCTTTGAGTTCACTATCTTATTTCCATTCGACTTTAAAAGTTCAACTTTTCGTCGCTCACACGCTCTATCAAGATTCTTTCTTTCCTTCGTTTTATCGGAAAAGTCCCAAGTCTATCTCGTCTGCAAAATAATAAAAAAAATTCGTTTAAAATTCACGAGCCACGCTTTTTCGATCAAAGGCTTCATTTGATGCGAGCGTTTAAGCGCTGGAGGAACTAGAAGGTCTAGAATCTCGAAGACAAGGTCTACGAATTTGGGATTTAGAATTTTAGCACCAGAAAGAAACTGACACATAAAAATATGAAGATATAATTTAACATTGAAGTCGAAACCGCTTCAAAGAGAGATTTTTTTATCAAGATATCAAGAAAAAATTTATATTCTATAATGTTAATGTATTTATACATGGATCGTTTGTCCTTCTTCTTTATTGTACTTAATTATTTTCATTCTCTTTTTTAAAGAAGTTATTGAATTAAGGATAATTTTCTCACCAGATGTATATTCTAATAAGGATGCTTCTGATAACATTGAGGCGAAGCATTGAGACGCGATAAGCGCGGAGTTAATTCGGCCAGGTGTTATCATAGCCAAAATCCGAACTCAAACTGCTCCGGATGCAACGGTCCGTGAATGTTTGACCGCACAATATTTGATACTACGTCCGTAGATATTCCACTTCCAGGATCTAATCGTGGCTCGACCCAGATAATGGTTGACAGGAGAGCTGCAGAACTGTTCGCGATTTGAACGCCCGCGGATTTTGAACGAAACCTGATATAGAAAGTGCATCCGTCCAATCAAATATGAATGCATAAAATATACATACAGTACATTTTTCAATGAAACAATTCTTCGCGATTACGCAATATCAAATTATAAATATAAATTATGCTTTCGCGTACTTGCGCACTTATTGAAATCTAATACTCGTGATTAATTTATCATTGAAAGATAGTAATTATTTGAAGTGTTTTAAAGCCATTGAACAACATGCTTTTAATAGGTCAGGTTAATTGGCATATTTATCATATTTGATTTTTAATAGATGCTTAGGAATGAAATAATTCATATTATATATATATAAATGTATATTATTTTATATTAATGTACAAACATATTAAAATTTACAAGTTATTTGAGTACATTACAATACGCAAAATTTTATGTCATTACTATATATGATATATATAAAAATATTTTTTAAATAAAGTTTAAAAAATACATATTAAAATGAATATGAAACTTCAAGGATTTAATTTAGGTCAGGGAAATCGAAATCGCGTATGTAATGTCGAGCGTTAATTAAGTATAAATTGATAGTTTGAAATAGCATACGTTTAAATACTTTATTAAAGTTTTAATTCTTTATTTAAGCTTTGTGTACTTAAATATTGATTCATCATTATTTCAAAGTCATGGAATAATTTTTCTTTAAAGGATGATGTATTCTTTATCAGCGACGTGACAAATTGGAAAAAATAGCCAGGGATTGCTCGTCAATCCCATTTGAAATTGTATTCACTGACATAGGTGCAAACAAGTGGTAGATTAATATCACGTGACAGTTTAATTGGGGCAGCGTGGATTAAACTGGCAGCGTGGAAGGGTCAGCTGGACATTTTTCATGGCCAAGCCAAATAAATAGGACCATCCGGGTCGGCGGTCCTGACGAGCAGATAAATTCCTGTCACGTCGGCGTCCTGTTCCCATCTCCGAGAGCCTTCTGTCCCGTCGATTTATTCCAAAAATTGCAATAAAGTTAGCTCTGATAGCGAAGTGATTTTGCTACACCGAAAAAAAAAGAGGCGCGAAAATTGGCAACTTGCTTTCAATCGCGTTGCATTTCAGTCTCGATTTGTACTATTGATTCGATCAGCTGGTGCAAGAAAGCGAACAATTGATCAGAAAGTCGAGGATCAAGCGGCATCACATCGAGAGCAACCCCCGAGGATGCCTCGTCCTTTACCGCGAAGTAATCTCGTCCCTGACGAGAAATGAGGGCGCGAAAAGAAGCGAAGGGGATTCGAGGAAAAATTGAGGAAGGATAATATCCTCCACATCCATTCTACAGGTCGCAGTTACGCGAAAAGGTACGAGGCATCCGTAGAAGCCGGTTAAGTTCGTCCTTATTGTTCTGCGAATTGGATTCGGCGGACTTAGACAGGAGGCTTCCTGGAAAATGTTGCGGCCGTATCGTCGCATTGGCTGGCTAAAGATATCTTCGATCCTCGCTTAGGGACTCTCGCACAGAAAGGTACTTACCTCTTACTCTTCCACAAACTTTCGCAGTGGCTGTGCGCTAACAAACTTATGTGAATCCTTTGGTATTTACGCTAAATCGCCTATCTAGTGTGCATTCAAAGGAAATTTGCGTGTTTAAGTTCTTAAATGGGATTTTCAAGCTCTTCCACTTTACTTGTGAATCTTGGAGTGTTTGGGTCATGCGTTTCTATCTTACACTTAACTTCATGTAAAATTCGTAAATTAATTCTTTATTACGTATTACATATTACAAGATTATTTAGGTCTCGAAATGTCAGCTAATTGAATTCTCTGAGATTAAACTAAATCTGAGAATTTTCAAAAATAAAATTTCGCGATTTATGGTTATTGGTTTATCGCTTGAAAATTTAATTTTAAATTTCAAGCAAAATTGAATCTCAAACTTTTACTCTTATGGCTTTCATCTTTTAGTTAAGCTGTTCCCTGCACTTATTCTCTTCAATTTTTGCAAATGCTTCAACTTTTTATGAACTTTTCTTATTAACTAATATCTTTTATTTGCGTTTCAATCACTTATACGATCTGTTATTATTTCTGATAGAAATGTCGATTTGTAACTCTATAACGTTATCTAGTTCTATCTCGAAGGGTCACTCGGATCCACTAGGTGGTCTTCCGACGTTCCTTCCGTTTCCGGGAGAAACGACTATGGTGCAACAAACAACCCACAGGTTATTTGTCTTCGTTCAGTATACCGAGGAAAGCGGGCCAGAAGAAGGGTGGGTGAGTAAGAGGGAGAATGAAACATGGAAGGGATGAGAGGGTTATGAAGAGAATTCGCGAACGCAGCCGCAGCTGCGTCGCACTTTCGAAAAAGCTCCTGCCAGGGATTTCGTTTAGTCTCACGAAGAGACATGAAATTTCACCCCCGTCCCAAGAGAATTTTTCATTTAGCCCGCATTATTTATACGCACGCTTTGGCTACCTCCCAGAATTTTCCGTGAATGTTTCATGCGGAAATTAACGTGCCGCGTCTGCATCTTCTGAAAATGAAACTGCTTGTCCTGAGGATTTTGCTGAATGTTGCATTATGAAACCATTCCAGGTCCAAAAATAGATGTTATTTATTTCCATGAAATTTATTCTTGACCTAAATGTCTAAGTGGAACATTTTTGTCTGTGATTTAAAAGTATCTAGAGATTTAGAGTTTTTAATTTACAAATGTAAGAGAATAATTTTATAAATGACTATTATAAAAAGTTACACAATTTTATTAATTAAATCGGTACATTAATACTTTTAATAGCATTTCAAGTAATTCTTTATCGTCATTAATTTTTTAATTAAATGAATTTGCACTTGATACATATATTTTTTAATTTATTTGCTTAGCTTTTTAATTGTTAAATTTTTGCAACTATCCGGAATAAATAAATATTTCTCTTTTATTTGTTGACTCTTAATTATAACTTTACAGGTTTATTCAATATATTTATAAGCGAATCAAATTTCAGAAGTTACACAATTTTATTAATAAAATTGATTTATTAATATCTTTAATAGCATTTCAAGCTTCGTTGTTATTTAATTTTTTAATTAAATAAATTTACATGTATTTAATAAATATATTCATTTATTCGTTTTGTTTAGCCCTTTAATTATACTCTCCAGCACGCAAATTCTCTTCGAAGTATCGTAGTATATATTCCGAAGTTTTTTTTTGCGCTGAACACGACGTCGAACAGAATTTGTGTAGCACATCAGAATTTTGAGCAAATTGGAGTGAAATTGCCAAAAACTGCACCTCAATTTATTATTACACTCCAATTTACTAAAAATTCTGATGTGCTACATCTATTTTGATGAACGGTATCGTACGTGTTGAGAGTGGAAAAATCTTTGAGGTATGTACCATGGTATTTTGAAAAAAAGTGATTTTTTATTTAACTGCATAATTATACAGAAAGTCTAAAATCCAAATAGTCATAACTTGATAAAAATAAGTCGTACGATAATAAACTCAAATTTATTTGAAAGATCTTGAATTGTATTTATAGGTGCCATAGATTTAGAAACAATTGGTTCTCTTTCTCTGTAAAAAAAAATACTGAAAATGGCTGAAAACGCCATTTTTAGCCCATTTCACTAAAAATTTTGACGTGCTACGTAAATTCTGCCAATGGCATTTGCCAACGGTGTTCAGCGTGAAAAAACCTTCGAGATATATATGTACTATAGCACTTGGAAAAGAAAAAAAAGTGACTTTTCATCGAACTGTGTTATTAAATCTTTGCATTGTCCTATGTGTGAAGGAATAAATAAATATTTCCCTTCTTGTCTGTTAATGTTCTTCTTAATGTTATTCAATTTTTTAATTAAATAAATTTACACGTATTTACTAAATATATTCATTTATTCGTTTTGTTTAGTCTTTTAATTATACTCCCCAGCATACAAATTCTCTTCAAAGTACCGTAAATAACTTAACTCATTAAGGACCGATGGTCGATTTTTCTACCAAAAAAAATAGATCAATTTTTTATATCGCTTTGGACCAATGGTCGCAAAATCGACCACCTCCTTCCCCCCCCCCCCCCCCCCATCCCCCTCCTGCCTAAACGACCAACTCCAGGGTGAAAATTTTTGGCAAGTAGGCTCCTTAAGGTCATAGTAGCTTGCCATTAAAAGGATTTTAAATTTTGAGAAAAAAATTTGTCTTGGTCCTTAATGGGTTAATTATAACCCTTACATAATTATTTAATGCTATGTATTATAATAGTATGTAAAATTTATAAGCGAATAAAATTTTGCAAAAGAATTAAAATGATGGATTATTGCTTTTGAGAAGCATCCGAGAGATAAACGGAATTTCAATAAATCGCTTGAAGGCTGCTACAAGCGTACAATGCACTTGTATACACACTCGTCGGGAGCATAGTGGCGATCTTTCGATCGATCGATTGGAAAGTGGAACTGGTATTGGATGGCGGCCTCTTGGGTCCTCTTCGCCAGCATCAGTCACGAAACGCCGTTTTCTGGCTAGTCAATTTTGCGGCATTGTACGAGAAATATGGCGGAAATGGAGTTCTTCCGTTACGTTCCGGGCTCTACGAGATACACAGTCCCTTTTCTTCCCGTCAATCTCGTAAGAAAGCACCACGTCGTGAATAGCTTTCCGATGCTCGCACACGCTGCCGTGTCTTCCTGTGCCTGTCATCCTGTCGCAGTGCATTCTCTTTTAGATGCACCTACACTATTCTAACATCTACTGACTGCTGCTGGACCGTCCAGCTATAAATTGTTGTTAAAGTGAAAAGAACAGAAATCGTATTAAATATACACGAAATATTACAGCATTAGTAAAATGTGGAGGATATCCATAACAATAAAAAAAGGAAATAATTGCTTTAATAAACTATAAAATTTTAGTTTTTTCTCTTCGCATCTATATGTATATATCTGCTACTCTGAAAATGGAGCTCCTCACGATCTCATTAACTTAATCCGCAAAAATAAGATGAGAACCTCCTAAGAAATTAATCCAAACAAAAAACTCTTTACATCCAATAATCCGCTTTGAAAATGAAAGACCTTGCTTACAAATTCTTAAGCTGTTTTATCCTTAATTTCCTGTATTCTTCTATTCTACTTATATTAATTAGATATAGAATTATCAAGCTATTTTGAGTAAAGTTAAGTTACCACGTTATTAAATTAATAGATACAGCTTGTGTCAAATGATAGGATTAAATCCTATCCCGTAGGTTCAAGCTTCCAAGAATCTTATCATGTACACGTTGGAATCGTATCGTTCTCGCCCGAATTAGCTAGCAAACGTATCGTTAACTACGATGCTACATAGTGTAACCGTTATTCGTTGCTTTGAATATAGTTACTGGAGATGCTAAACGAGTCTGCAGGACTGTACATTGTCCAACCAAGACCTCGACTTATGCCGGTAGTCGCGTTTATGTTTGCCACCGAAGTTGGTAACTGGTATCCGGCGACCAGAGACTATTTGAGTTTGCCAAGTAGTAATAATTGTTCACCAGCACTGTCTAGACGATAACGGCATTCCGCTATCGCTAAAATAGTCAGTTGTAACCCTGTAGAAAGAGTTGATCTTTTCAAGGATAGTCTCTTGATGTAATCAAATTCCAGTCTTATATTTTCTTTTCTCGACGTGTTTCTCGCTCAAGAATCCACGCTGCAACAAATTTGCGTTATACTGATATCGTAAGCAGCAATGGCATGATAAGATTAAAAGGTTTTAAATTAAGATTAGTTTTTGTAATTGGCCGTCAGCATGATATAACTTTCGCATTTTTAAATAAAAGTACGAATATTACAAAATATTAAATACGTTTAATAGTATATTGATTTGTATGAATTTATTTACATTCATAAATAATTTGGATAAAATATTACAGATAATTTTATAAGATATTAATTGCATCGTGAAAATAATAATATATGTTTAAAGATAATTTTTACAAATTCTGAAATGATACTGCTCTTCTACAAAAATTTAAATAAATAAATAATTTAAAATTATAAAATTATAAAATTTTACTTTTACTAATTTTTTATTAATTTCTATTAAGAATTTTATCACATCAATTTTAATTTCAATTAGCTTGAAAATTTTGAAAAAGATTTCTTGGATTTTTTTCTTTTTATTTTCCTTCTTCTCTTTTCTCGTCTAATTATGTTTAGCCCATGTTGGGTTTAATCCCAGTACGTTACAATATACATGAAAAAAAAGTAAAGAAAACAGGAGAGAAAGCAAGATATAACGTTGCGTTAAAATACAAAATTAATGGCGAATTAATTATGATAAGCTAAAATTCAATCTAGAAATAAGTCGAATAGTAACAATTGGATTTAAAGTTACAAAAGTTGAAAGCAGTGAGAAAGTATATTGTTTATGAAATAAATATGCAAAAACATATTATATAAATTGGATCAGTTTAGAGAGAGAGAGAGAGAGAGAGAGAGAGAGAGAGAGAGAGAGAGCAGATTTCTGCATATTTATTTCACAAACAACATACTTTTTCAACTTTTGTAACTTTAAATCCATTGCTTTAAACTTTTGTAACTCTGCATTTATTGTTACTATTCACTTTATTTGTAAATTGAATTTTGATTTATCTTATTTAATTGTTATTTTTTAAATATTACAAATTTTTTAGAGTATATAGTTTTTAAGATAATATTAACATTTATATAATTATATTTGTATAATTCGTCTCTTCTCCAGTTATGTATTTTACATATCTTTTAATCTTTTATACTCTTTATAATAATTAATTTATTTTTAAGCGTAGAAATATAAAAAGTAATCGCAAAATGAATATAAAATATTTTAGAGTACCTTGTAAAATATTAAATCTTTACCTTAGCTTTAATATGCGTATGCAATTGTGTTTTGATTTTGAATCGCAAACTGATTCAACATCGATTCTATTTGAAAATTAATTAGCTAATTATTAACAAAGAGCTATAATGAGTCACTCAATTCTATACAATATCCTCAGCTGATTTGACAATTTATTAATGACCTGATTTAGTAATCTAGTTGACTGCCATATGATTATCATAATCTGATATTAATAATATATATTATTATACCCATGCGTTATGTAAATTTCTCTTGCTCTTTATAAATAACAATTTATAGTCAAGTAATAGTAAATTATAATTATTAAAATATACATTTGTCTTCAATAAATATATTATTATTAATTTTAATCTTAATATATGTTATACAAAGGTTACATTTCTGTATAATTATTAGATAAACAAAGAAATAAATATCATATTAGTGCAAACTTAAATACAATTGCAAATACATTTGAAACATTTTTTACACTACATAATTGGACAAATGTGTTTGTAAAAATTAATTATGTACATTTTTTTATGTTTCAGGACACTGCGAGTAAAACTTAAGGGAACTAATATTCAAAATTTAATTAATTATTAGAAAAGAAAAATTGTCGCAGTTGCGCAAAGTTATAGTAGATAGAAAAAAGAAGAAAAAAAAATACAAAATGTTCGCGAATTAAGATTTACAAAATGAGAGACACGATAAGAATTATAACATTAAAGACTAACTTTTTTGAGAATTAATTTATATTTGAACAAGTAAATTGTAATCAATTATTCTTACTATTATTGAGTGTACAAACAAAATGCTAAAAGACGTTCTGGATTGAGCCTATGCCGACATTGTTCAATTCGAGAGGTCCCAGGAAAGCGAAAGGAGTAATCGAAGTCATGACTCATATAAATGGTAAGATTTATAATTTTACAAATACATCAAACATTATGAAACATGATATAATTATTACAACGATATCAAACATTAGAAAACAGAAGATAATTATTAAATTTCATTATTACTATTGTTATTAATCACCAAGTTATTATCATTGTTCTAACAATTTAACTGACAAATTTGATGCAAAGAAAGATTAATCTTTGTTTTGAATAATATTCTTACAATTTTATTTAAAATAAATTGTTTAAAATATATGTATGTCAGAGTAATCAATTAAGCAATTAAGTTTAAACTTTTTGGTATCAGATTTTATTTATATCTTTTGAAAAATATTTTCGCATAACTTTTGATTCGTAAATCAACGAGATGGATTCGCGGCAAGATGGCCGCGTCGTTGATAAGGAAGAGAAATTATCGGGGCGAGTGACGGAGCCGAAACAGCTTATCTCCTTTTTCCCCGCCACGTGGATCACGAGGAAAACGTGGCATCGTTACACAACGTTGAATTTCCTTCTCCTCTCCAGGCCGATAAGTACTGATTTCCATAATGGCTCCACGTACGAGTGCACTCACTTATCCCCTACCCTTTCCAGCACTTCTCTTAACCCCCGACCCACTCCTTCTCAGCAACCGTTCATATATATAGTATGTACATATATATGTTCCTTCTCTATCCCCTCATAGAAACTTCGAGTCTCCGTAATTTTATCTCATAATGTGAATTCAAGACTCGATAATCGCATCGAGACGTGATTAATTTTTTGATTTACGCTCTCTATGTACGCCAAAACATTGCGACGTTTTTGTAATAGTGCCAAGAATTCCACTGATGGAGTCCGGAAATATTTCAAGTTTTCAACGCATTCTAGTTATATTAATTTTTTTTAATTATTTAATGGCTGATTGTGATGGATTTTTTAATCTTTACATATTTCTTAAACTCGACGTTTAAAATTATTCTCTCTTCTTTATTTATATCCTTCAAATAGATGAATAAATTATCTTTCAAACTGCTCACTTTTCGATTATCTTACTTTAGTACTCATAACATAAAATAGATTAAATTACCATTTATATGTTTTTAATTGTTGATCTTATTACATTTTTCATATTATCATTTCTTATTAGATAGAAATTAAATACTGAATATTAATAATTAATAGTAAATATAAAATACATTAAAGTGAGTATTTATGTAAAGCTGTAGAGAGATATTAAACAGAGATTAATTAAATTTACTTCAAGATATTTAATTCTGTTAAGATATGGCAAACGTACGATGTCTACAGAAAGTGTTTCTCCGCGCTTATCGAGTCTGAAACTTTCCCCTTCTCGCGCTTATCCATCGCATTCAGCTCTTGTCGCTATTTCCTTCGGCCATTTTACTTTATCTTTCATCAAAGAGATGCAGATGAAACTTTCTGTCGCAAGATTAGAATTCGCTAATAATCGAAGAACGAAAAAGGTGGAATTACTATCGTGTATCCTTGGAGAAACCACCCTCAGAATATCGATTACCCATCACATTGAGATGTATACTCGGTTATTCGTTCTATTTTTTTTTTTTTTTTAATATCATTGTCATTTTCCAATAGAATCGATGTAACCGCGGTGCGTATTAATTAAATATTGATATAGTTAATTGAACGGGCACGTTAAATAAATACGCCACCAAACCAGCAACGAGAACCGCCACGTCCTGGAAATTAAAACTAACAAAAACACGAAATTAATTGATGCGATCGAGCGAGCAATCGCGTGCGAAATAATTCGCGATCGCAATAAAGTGCAGCTTCAATTGTTTTAACATTACTTATAACAATTTCAAATTGGTATTAATTACTGTTATTATTATGGAATGGTATTATGAGAGAATCGTTTTGTTGTCTTCTTATATATGTGTCATCGTAGTTTACTATTGTATTAACTTCAACTTTGTGTCAGTATTAAATTTAAAATATATTATCGGTATTAAGTTTCACATAATAAACTTTTGTAATATTAATACAGAATGTATCTGAAATAACACCCACTAATCATACAGTGCTTTTTCTAATAAAAAACTAGGTCGAAAAGTCCTCTACCATTTTGCAATTTTTGCAGTTAACGAGATATTCATTTCTAAAGATTGCCGAATAAATTAATAAAATCGATGTATAAGAAAATTTTATGATATCTTTCAGTGTTTCTTGTGAAATATTTTTGAAGATGTTTCTTAAAAAGAAAATTCTTAAAAATATCTTAAACTTGTCTTATACATCGATTTTAAACATTTTGCTTATTTGGTAACCAAAAAAAAGTATTGCGAACATTGCAAAATGGTAGAGGACTTTTTGTCTCAGATTTTTATTAGAAATAGCACTATATGATTAGTGCTATTAGTGAGCGTTATGTCAGATACACCTCGTATTAACATTAAAAGTTACCGGCGTTAAAAAAATTAATTAATTATTTCCGTTCAGTATTTGTTTTTACCAATAGAAAAGATTTCTCCAATGTTATTGTTCTTCGGCCTATTATAAAATAGGATCGATATATTCATTGCTAAAAAAGGAATATTTTTATCCTTAAAGTAAATATTTTCAAGTCTAGAATAAAATGATCAAGCTCATTAGTTTCGCGCCAAATACTATTGCATAATGGCACTAGCCATTGTCCGTTATAATATTGAATAAAGATTTATTCTAACATAAAAAGATATATAAACTTAAATTTATATATATTACTCTTGTCTCAAGATAATAAGTGAATCTTGTTTAATGGGGGTAGGAGAATAAAAATTATTGATCTAATTTTATAGTAATATTTTATTTTTATACTAGAGGAGACTGGGGATAATAGTAACATCGTTAATATTTCTAAAACTATAATAGATATGTGTATACGGCTGCATGATAAAATTCTGTAGATAGATCGGCATTGAATCGTTCGTTACGTGCTAGTTTTCGCGGAAGGTGCACGAGTGCAGGAACAAAAATTACTTTCTTCATGCATCAAGTAAGTTTTATTGCGTGCACAAAATCTAAAAAATCTTTTTCTTTATAACGAAGGTATAATGTATTATCTTAATACGTTTTAATAATTATCTGCGTTGATGGTTTGCACATTTGGGTTGATTTTTATCTAGGTTTTATTTAAAAAATTTACTATAAATTATAAAATAATACATAAAATATATTAGAGAACAATAGTAACATCGATGCCTGGGGTCAGTTGTAACGTTACAATTGTCTCCGAACTTACTTGATTTTATTTTAGTATTATTGACAGTACGAAGTTATTTGTATTTTTCTTTATAGAATGCTGTTAACAAGAAAACCCAAGACAAATAAGAGAAAAATTATATAAAAGAAGTGCCTTTATACAAACAGACATTTAAAGAGGTTATAAAGGACCTGTTATCCATTCGTGCAGCTGGAAGAAAGAGTATGACTTATATAGTTGTATTATGTACTTTTGGTAAATGTGATACAATTATCTCCCCTCTACTGTTACAATCGTCCACGGGGTTGAGACGGTTGTAACAAAATTCCTCATAATCTTTAAACAAACATAACTTTTTTCTAGTTACATAAAATAAATTAAACTAAAGAAAATTTTGTAGCTAAATAAATTCTACATCTAAAGATACATATTTTTTAAATGTAAATATTATATTTTAACTGTTATAACACTTTAAAGTCAAAATGTTACTTTTGTCCCAGGTCTTCCCTATATAAGGTTGCGATAAGGTTAAGTACTTTGAGAATATTTTTTATCTCGTTATATCGAAAATCCTTTTTTAAGAGATAGACTATTTATATAAATTGCAGTTATTGTGAGGTTTAAGATAGTTTTGTTGATAGCATGTAAGAACAAAATGCTGTAAATAAATAATTATTAAGTATTAATTTTTAATATTAATTAATATTTAATAATATCATAAAGTATTAATTCTAAAAATAAAGACATAATAAAATTAGAGTATTTGTGTGTGTGTGTGTGTGTGTGTGTGCGTGATTTATAATCAATGATTTTTGAAGCTGCGATGTATGTGTAATATTTTCAGAGAAATCTATTGGGATGAGGGAGACTCGACGGAGTTGTAATTAATCGTGCAGGCGTAAATGAGAGACGATCGTTGCGGGACGCGGAGGTGATCCATAGATCGTGTCGGGCGCGATCAGTTGCGGTAGCGCAGGCGAGGCGGGGGAGGGTGGCAAGATGGAACTCTTCCTGATCCTCGTTTGCCTGATCGCGCCACCCGCCCTCTCGCTCTCCATCAAGAGTAAGCTCAACCCACGGATCGTCCAGACGCGCTACGGCGAGGTGCAGGGCATCACGAGGTCCTTCGAGTATGCCAAATTCCTCAAGCCGATTGACGTATACCTCGGAATACCCTACGCTACACCGCCAGTCGGTAGTAACCGCTTTTCCCCAACGAGAGCACCGAGTCCTTGGGAAGGAGTCAGGTAAAATGTGTTTCTTTGAAGATAAGAACCGACATCATTTTAATCGTGGTGACAGTTTAATTATAGATTCAGTCCTAATTATGGATCAAGTTACAAAATTAAATATTGTACAGATATACATATGAAGAAATAGTTACGAATATTGTTTTTCGAAACTTTGAGGTTTCTTTTATTATAAACTATGCAGAAAAAAGTCATGTCAAGGGTAATTAATTTTTATTTTTATATGTAAAGTCGATCCATTTCTCTTTCCAGTTAAAAGCAAATACTTTCAAATTTTATAACAAGCATGATCTTCTCGAAATACTTCAGATGCCGCGCAATCTTCTTAACTCGAAGTGTCTGAGAATATCGCAGGATATACAACATTCTAAAATTATGCCGAGATATTCCTTGGCAAATCTTTTAAATGCCAATGTTATATCGCTATCTACTTACAATTACATAACTACCAAAAAATTTTTAATTTTTTAATAAAAAGTAATAGCAATGCTGAATTGATTTATTTTTATTTGATTTAATGAGAAAAATATTATAATTAATAACTTAATGACAGAAGTGCAGAAGAAAGTACCACATATATTTTCAAGATATCAATTTAGGTATAATATTATACGTCTTATAGTTAAGATACCTTGTAGTTTAATGTATATGCATCCCGAAATACATTCTCGTCGACAATGTTCGTCCTTATTGAACATGGCGACGCGTATTCTATACGAAACTTTGACCGTTCAGTTCGTTGTAACGCACGAACGATTTCCGATTTCCTCTGCAGATTATCGGACTCGGTGGGTCCAGTCTGCCCCCAAAAGCTGCCGGACATCGCAAACGAACAGGAAGCGCTCGAGCGAATGCCTAAGGGTAGATTAGAGTATCTGAAGAGACTGTTGCCTCATCTGCGTAACCAGAGCGAGGACTGCCTCTATCTGAATATCTACGCACCTGCAATGGGTGAGTGAACGTAAACCCTTTAGCGATTCAATCGCACGAGCAACTTTGTAACCGTCATGCGCGATTAGGTCGATATCTCCTACCATAAATAAAATTTTCAAGTATCTGAATTTCAATAATAAATTCTAGATAACTCGAATGTCACAGAAAACTGATGATGATTTAGTACTCACAATGATTTCTTAGAAGAAAAAGAATCTACAACTCTTATGATGAAAAATTAAACTCTTTTTTTCATCCTTTACTTGAAGAAATTCAATTTAATACTGGAAAAGATTTATTTTGAATATTGAAAGCATTGAACGAAAGTGTTTGTAATACTCAAAATAAATAATTAATCGCTACTTTCTCGCATTAAATTCCTATTATTATTTAATAAGGAATACTTAGAATGTTATTTAGTTATTAAATTAATTTTTTTTTGATGGTTAAATAAACTTCTCCTTTAAATAAAAAAAATAATGTCCTTCCATAAACAGATTATGTATATTGAGTTTAAAATGTGTATTGAATCTCTTTTTTCGTACACTGATTGTGAGACATTACCGAACTATACTGAAAGGAAGTGTAGTTAAACCGATATATCAAGTATCAAAACTTCTTTATATGTCGGGCATACGCTCTCTGCTCTCTGAAGTCGCAACCAGAGACGATGCTCTCGACACTACCTCAAGGGAAGAACTTTGTAACATTATTTTGCAGAATTGCATTCACTTTAGTAGCGTATAAAGTCCTAAGTTTCTCCAGATTTTTAAATATAGTGAAAAGATAGTAAAAATGTTCAATTTAGACTTAATTTAGAATGACAAAACTTTTTTTTTTGAGATCGTAAAATTTAAGTTTAATTGTATACAAAAGAATGCTTAAAAAATAAAATAATTCATCTTTTATTCTCTTTTAATGTCAAATAATTTAACAATGATCGCTTTTTAGCAAGTAGCGTTGTTAAAAATGAATTCTTTAGCGAATAAATTATTTTTGCGCGTGGATATACATAATGAGTCCAATCCGTCAACTCTCTGGAAAAAACGGAATTTTAGATGGGCATTAGCAGATGAAGTAATCCTTACTGGTCGTCGAGCCAGCAGCGTTGAACGAATGGCGCGGAAATCTACGAGTGGTTGGGGGTAAACGGAAGGGCGGGAAATGCGGGAAAAGCCTGAGGCAGGAAAAGCCGCTCCCGGCAAAGCAGGACGTTTTGTTCGTTACAGAGTGTCCCGATTAAAAAACGATTTTTAAGATGATTCACTGGCGGTCCAAATTGAATCGCTAATCTAAGTTTGAGGGAACTTTTCGCAGAGTTGGGGAAGGCCATGTGAATTATGGCGGCCGGGAATAGATGTCATTGACCTCCGTGCGATCCCAATATAGGGGCGGCTCGCGCGGATAGTCTGAAACTGAACTTCTCCGGGATTGTGCAAGTTATTGAGTTTCAGCTGGACCAACGTCTCGTTGAGAAGACACGCGGAACATTCCAAAGAGATCGGAGATTAGAGCTCACGTGATGTGTAATTACTAAAGTCGGGATGATGTAATTGGAAAATCTTTTTTACAGAGCAAGTATTCATTTCGGAGCTCTTTTTAAAAATTTTATCTTTTCATTATCTCCCTATGGATCTTATTATCTTGAACAATTTTTTACACATATACACACGCGCGAGTGCGCATTCGATCGATATATGTTGTACGTAGAATTAGCTATATATAGGTATTCTCGTAAAGAAATGTTCTCAGGATAAAGATGACGCGAGGTGGTCACATTTACCGTTCAATTTCCGGCTGTGAGATGTTGAGACCCATGAAACAGCTTGCAAGCAAGGGGAAAAGCGAAATTTTCTATTTTGCCCGAGAAAATTCAATGAAATACGATTATTGAAACACCATTCACTCTGACCGACATACGCGGAGACATAAAAAGCCTTCCCTCAAGCTAAGGAAAAGGCCGAAGGAGAAAGTTTGGCGAGAGATATAAGGGTGAGAAAGAGCTTAGGTGACGGCAATAAAAAGGATTGAAGATGAAGAGGCACAACAGCAAAGAAATATATTGCGCGTACCTGCCACGGTGTTCGACATTGCCTCCATGGTTGGAAACTGAAGAGAATGACGGAAGAGATTTATCAAATATTTCTCATTTTTCTGACGCGTGCGCCACTGACACATGGCTCGAAATTGCTTGTTGAAATCTCTGCGCCATCACGAACTGCGTGAAACTTTTCGTGAGATTATAGTGTGAACTCTAATAGATCTGTAAATCCTTCATAGTCTTTGTCGTTTGAAATTGAAGAAGTTGCTAGAATTTCTTAGTATTTAGTAAGTAAGTTTAGATTCTCTTACTTGCTTACAATGTTGAAATACAGGAATATTTCAAGCATTCGAAAATTTATGTTGAAGATGCAAATTAATCTCTTTCTTTATTAAATATTTAATAAACTTTGTTACTATTCGTAATTTTATCGTACACTTCAAATCTTTAATAAACCATGGCGAGTCTTCCTCCAAATGAAACATTCCCAAAAGTTAAAAAGATAATCGAGTATTAAATTTGGCGTTAGCTAAGAAGTCAAGTAAATTAAAAAAAGAAAAATTAAACGAATTTTCTACAAAAATAGTAGAAAGAAACTCCATGAACGGAAATATAATTAATTAGTACAACAATTAATTTTTTTAATTTAAAAAACCATATTTTTATATTTATCACCTCTCACGGCACTAATTTTAAATTGATTTTCCTTTTTTAATTTATTTGACTTCTTCGTCAACGTTAAATATGATAATTAGTTATCGTTTGAATTATTAGTTTTTGATTGTTATTTTATATATAAAAGTCCTTAGATTTTAATTTATATTATTCCTTTTATTTGTTACAATTGATTATGATAATTAACCAGGGTTTTATGTTTGATAATAACTTGCATAGCTGTAATTCGAAATTTTGAATCGCAGCATCACAATCTTGGAAAGTGCGATTTTCAGACAACCCTGAAAGGGATACGTTTCCTTCGACGCGGTATTGTCTTTCGGATTCTTACGTAATGGAAATTTCTATCGAAAGTTTGGATCCGGTTAATGCATGTTGTCGGCACTTCTTCTCTTCTGACTTGGCAGGGAAAGTTTCCGTTTTCCTTGAAAGACTCGCAATTACACGGCCGCCTGCACTCACAATTCTGGCGACGATAGGTAAAGCCAGTATCGAACGTATGGCTGAAGCGGAAGCAGAAGAAGAAGAAGAAGGGGACGAGTTTTCGAGGCGCGAAAACTCGTCGCCTTCCTCTTCCTCCGCTAATAATCGAATCCACCAAGTTCGCGGAATTTGTTTCAACTCCCGGAATACTTTGGAATAAGGACCCTCATCTCTTCGTGATTCACGAATCGCTAGCAAAAGAATGCCTCCTTTCATCGTTTTAGGCGAAAGTACGGCTTGAAAAATGATTTGTTCGTCTCGCACAAAAAATAAAGTGTCTCTCTTTCCTGCAAGTTTTCATTGAGATTAGCTTCAAGCATAGCTTCAAGAGTGACTTTCAAAAATATCGATACAATCAATGTAATTTGATTATGCAATATGTTGTTACAAATTGATAATTCATGAAAAAAGGAAATGTTATTAATAGTAAATGAGTATAATTCGACCGAATGAAAATTTTAGAAAAATGATTCGCGACGCGTTCTGAAAATAATTTTTAGATATTTCACGGCACATTTATGGAAATAACTTTAGGACATTATACCCGCGTTAGCTTGCGACGAAGCGACAGGAAATTTAATGTGGCAAGCCGAGGGAAATCGCACGATCCTTGCACATCCTTCCCCTTTTCATGAAAGAGAACGTCACGAGTGCAGAGTGCGCATTCGCTCAACTTCCGGCTCGAAAAGGCATTACTAATAGCTCTCGTCGCTGTGATTAATGGCGTTGGAGTGCTGCTCCGTTTAGTCGTTTTATTAATTACGCCGGATAACGAAGGTCACCGTCTCTGCACGAGACTGTCATTTATTATACACGACGTCACGATTGGGCAACCAAGTATGCTTATTGGTAAGTATACGTATGTGAACAATTCTATAATTACATATCAGGCAACAAAGATTCAGCTAAAAGTATCAGCTAAAGAATTTGATAAAAAATCAATATCAGCTAAAAAATTTTGATCGTGAATACGCTCTAAAATCAACTATAAAGAACAACTACAAAAATAATTTAGCTAATACTATACGGAGAGAATTTTTTCTTAGAGTTTATCCTGAAAATATGATAGTCGTGGGACAATATTATATTTCGAAGAATTTTAATGTAAATCTCTCTCATTCATTAATAAAACTAAGGTAACCGGACCCAATTTGGACAGTTTCCCAATGTGGACCACTCGCTGTTTGCATATAATTATACGATTAATTCTACAGATGACAGTAATAAATCGTGCAGACAATCCGTACGACTCGATTGCATCGATTCATAAGTCATATTATTCATTCTGTTTGTACAAAAACAGAAAAAAGTGATACGACTTGATCGTGTTATAATATTTCGTAGGTAAGTAATTGCTTGTTATAATTATCAGAACGTAATTATTAATTTTCGTAGTTCATGTTATTGTAGCTCTATATATATATATATACTTTACAACACTATATTTAGTTAATATTTTTGTCACAACGTTTTGTTTATAATTAAAGAAGAGGAACTCGTCGTATGGTGAACCCAATGTGAACCATCTCTCGTCATGTCCGAGTAGTTCTAGCATGCACCATGGCAAGTGCACGCAAGTGACGAATAATAATATAACCTTAATTGATATTGGCAAAAAATAACCTGTTTAGGAAACCAGAGCGGCTTTTTAATATTATTAAAAAGTGCTGTGAGTTAAATTTATTATATTTTAAAAGACTTTATATTATTTGCATTCAGCAATAACATATAAAAAAACTTTGGATCACTTTACGTTCCATATTTTTAATATTTTCGTATGAAAAAGGAAAGTTATATACGTGATTCACATTGAGTACAAATTTTCTAGAATGGTCCAAATTATACTTTTTATTTAAATCGTTACTGCATCTATATGAATATATGAATATGACTCATAATTTTAAATGTTCAGAAAGGTTCCCTCTTTCGAATGTGACCATTGATTTTCAATTTCGACCTCAGCAAAAAATTAAAAAACTTTTCAAATCTTAGGGTATCCAAATTTGGGTCCGGTTACCTTACAATAAAGTGTAAAATAAGTTTGATTAATTTTACTGAAGTGCATGGTAAAAATCTTTAAAATATTGTATTGTACTACAACTACCATATTTTTAGAATAAATTTTAAAAGAAAATTCTCTCCGTAGCTATGTAGCGCAATAACCATATTTTATTGCAATTTTAAGTAAATAACTTTGAAAGTAAAGATCCAAATGAACTTTTGCATAAATATTTATTGGAATTTTATTGGTATATATATAAAAAATTCGATTTAATTCATAATGCTATTTCTTCATTAGAATATTATTTAGAAATAAGTACTACAAAATAAGATTTTATATAAGAATCAAGACAAACAAGCAAATTAAATAATTATTAAACCAATAGGAGAATCTTGCTCAAATTTTATACAGATACTCACACGTAATAGTAAAACAAATCTATGACATTTTTATATTTCTCGTGCTTTGTGTTGTAACATCCTTAAGAATCGCTCTGAGAATAATAAATAATAAGTAATGATAAGATTACAAAAGTTCGTGGAAAAATTCAGAAAATTGCGTGTATTACACACTAATTATATTTAATTTTTTAGAATAGATGAAGGTTATAATGTTATTTTTTCTTACGTAAAAAAATAAACGAAATCTTTTGCTAATATGAGACTGCCATGTTTAATTTTACATTTAGGAGATTAAAACGTCTGAGCAGCTTTGAAAGATTTTCTTTGCCATCTGCTCATGTCGAAAGGGCAGTGTAATAAGAAAGAATATCTAGGACCATTCTTCTGAAAGTCTGGGCCGTTTCGTGATACAATTTTAAAGTCGACGTTCTCGTCTCGCTTCGCTGCATAATTCAGGAAGTTCCGCGAACAGGAGACGGTATGATAAAGCAGAGGATCGATTCGCTGCTGATTTAATTATCTTTTAATGAAAGCCGAGATTCCCCGGACCGTTGTAATTTTACATCGTCCACGAACTGTGCAAATGCAGAATATAAATGGTAATTAAGGCTTGCCAGATGGACCGTGCTGCTGCGTTATTCCGGTCGATATAACCAAAATACACCGCAGCTAAGTGAGGTCTGACAGACTTGTTAACTTTACCGGATTTATTGCTGCTTTCCACTTTCAAACTATTTGTCATATCTCCTTGCTATTTGTTAGTGTCTATTTAATGTCGATTTTCCTTAAATCTTGCGAAAATCTAAGCACTTTTATATAATTTTAGTGTGATTAATAATTTAGCAAATAAATTTTACGTAAAATTTGTAATGAGATGTTTTAAATTCTTAAAATCAACAATAATAAAAATGGTAAAAAGTGGACACTTAAAATAAAAAGTCAATTGTTTATATATTTTTTAGTAACCCAGGCAATAAGCTAGTACTATTTGTCATTATTTTTATGATATTAAATGTCATTTTGACAAAAATGATGACAAGATGACAAAGAATGATGTCAGCTTGCTATTTGGGAAAATTTTTTGTTAATAATATTCTCTTTAATAAGGTTAACTCTAACAAAGGAACGATGCTAGGAGTTTTTCCTCGATTGCTCTGAATTTTTGCCAGTAGGTTGAGCAGTTGACAAGTTCTTTTTTATTTTTTACATTTTTTAAATTTTGCCTATATAAAAAATACGTCTTTTGCGTCCTTTTTAATCATAAAAACACAAAGAATTAATTTTAAAGGATTTTTTATCCGAAAACAACTTATATATTAATTCTGTTAACGTGTGTCGCTTTCTAAATGTTTCTAAATTTTTCTAAAATGTTTATAAATATTTTCAAACTTTTTAAATGCTTATTATAAAATCTGCTAATATTAAAAAAAGACTGTCATCACTGACATTTGAACCGGCGATCTAGAGTGTAGTCTGACCAATTTTATAGCTTAATGTCTCTTAAACTATTGAGCAAACGGGAAAATACATGTCGATATTTTTTTGATGTCTAACCTACTGGGAAAACTTTGGAGCGATTGAGAAAAAACAAACCTTGCCTTTTTTCCTTGTAAGCAAATCAACGAGAAATGAAAAACTTAATTTATTAATTATAATCTAAATGTATTTTGTCGGTCGAAAAATTATTTGTATTAGAAGAAATTTACTGGAAAATTAATAACTTGTTAAAATCATGAAAGCACAAAATCTCGAGAACGAGATTTTGAGCTTCTCTTCATGATAATTTAGATAGAAGGAAATAGTATTTAAAGATAAAGAATGAAACAAACGATATATATCCGCGAGTGACGCGTTGTGGCAGAACTATTTTAATTGAACGAAGTGAAACTACTTTAATTAAGGGAAACAATTCTCTGTTAGGAACGCAAATTTTCCCTTGACATCGAAATGGAAAGACAACTACATTTCTCTTAGACATTGTTGCTATTGTTAGAGATTCGGGTTACCGCGTATCGTTGGGTAAAACCACGTATGAGTGAGGAGAGTTTCCGAATGATTTTGCGTAAATTAGTGGTAGCTAATGGGCGTAATGGCATCCTTTCATGCGCAAAGGATCACATCCTCGCGCCGCTAAAGTAATTAATTATCCGTGGAGTTACCGATAGCGCGTGTACAGCGACCTCCACATTTGTAGTAGATATAGATCAAGCTCGTATTTTCCTAGCTCATTATTCTCATCATAAAATACAATGTTATGCATGTAATTCTGCTTTACTCTACACAAAGCTGTTTATAAAGTTCTATGAAATGTTTGGCATCTCGGAGTCAAAGTTCTTGAATTTCACCTTATAGCTTTAAAAATTAAAAAATTGATATGCTCAATTATACGAGCATGTATGCTTTGAGTACGTTAATTGGCTAGCTCATTAATCCTTTAAGGATTAATTTTAAAGGATTCTTGATATCGCTGAGTTCGAATATAGTGAAAATGTTAATGAACTCCGCACAAATCATATGGAAAAGTGCTTTCGATCGAATTGGCTGAATTTTGGACATGTAATTCTCGTCGTTCTGAACAAATGTCTCAATGCGCATAACTTGATCTTATGGCTAGTTTTAGAGATATAAGCGGTCAAAGTGTCCTCTGCCGAAAATGCAATATGCATTATATACGCATCATTATCGATTCCTTAATTTTTAATATGTATGATGTTTTTAATATATATTACATAGTTATAATAATAGTAATTACACACAATAAATATAATAATTATTATAAAATATATAATGATAATTATATTATAATAAATATAGTTACAATTATAATTACATTTGTGATCATAATTATAATTATATATTTTTCTAAAGTCACATTGTATCGATCTGAAGGCTCATAGTATAACTCGGAAGGTAAAATGTTAAAACCATATATAATAGGTATATTTTCTTGCTCCCAGCATTACTCAGGATCAACGACGTGCACGTGGCTGGTTATCTGATCCCGTGCGTGCGTGCGCGCGTGCGTTCGTGCTTACGTGTGTGACTGTGTGGCGCGTGCGTGACTGAAGTCGACAATAACTAAATGCTTCTTAGTTTATTCGCTTTTATCAATCTCTCATAAGAATTCGATTAATTAAGATGATATGTTGAATGTACCAAAAATAATAAAAGATAAAGTGCTAGGTACACTAAAAGAAATGATTAGCTGCTACAGCAAATTAGATGATAAAATATGGCATAGCATTTTTAATTGGCTACTGCAACCAATTAAAAATGCTATGCCATATTCAACCGATTTTTCCTTTCAGTGTATTACTATGAATACACTATCATGGTTACCATATGTATTTTCCTGCTTTCAGCGTTACCGGAGATCAACGACATGGATAACGCTGAGAGCACGAAAATATTTATGGTTTCAACATTTTACCTTCCGCAGTCATACTATGAATCTTTAGATTGATATAGTGTGACTTTAGACAAATATATAATTATAATTATAATCGTAATTGTAATTATAATTGTAATTATATTTTTTATAATTACTATTATATATATTGCAATAGTTATAATAAGTAATAATTGTATTCGGACTCTCAAATTCAACAAATTAAAAGTATGACTAAATTAGGATAATGAGAGTCAAGCAACGTTGAACGGCGCAAAGATAGGTGAAAACCACAGAAATACTCAGATGTTAGCTTAAAGTCTTCTGTATTTGGACGTTTCGACTCTCTTTGGAGTCATCCTCAGCAATAAAGATACAATGTAATTGACTTACATGTCCTCGATGATTAAGTCACTCGCAAATTGGCAAGGATGCAGCGTTGTTAATCACCATAGGACATGAAGCGTGTCGCGAAGCCATGTAATAATCATAAGAACTCACAATTATATATAAATTTGAATAATATCGACATGTTCGCAATAGTTATATTTATAATAATTACTATCATTGTAACTATTTAACTCATATATGTATATTAGGAACAAAGGCCCTCAGGAGTCGATAATGACGCGTATGTATGTAGTACACATCGCATTTTCAGAGGATACTTTGACTGCATATATCTCTGAAACTAGCCACAGGATCAAGTTGTACTCACTGAGACATTTGTTCAGAATGACGGAAACTACAACATATCAAAAATTCAGCCAATTCGATCGAAAGCACTTTTCCATATGATTTGTGCGGGATTCTTTCAAAAAGATCAACTTCCACTGAAGGAAGATCTATTCTAATGTCACAGAAATCATAATCAGAATTTGGAAATTAGTACTAACTGCATAGCACTGATGAACTTTAAATAAAGTAACAATGGAAACTTGATGTTACTTTGCACATAAGAATTTCTTAAAACCAACTGTAAAGAAAATTAAATTATTTTCTTGAGATTCTGTCTAAAATATACATACACATATTAAATTTATCATTTGAATTTCTTATTATTTTTTTACCTTAATTCGAACAAAACATTATCAAATTATTCCATGGGCCAAGTTTTATAAAAATCGAACAACAGTTTACAAAATAAGAAGGGATAACCCAAATGGAGTTGCCCGTTCACAAAGAGTTATACATTTTCTAAAAACTTTTTTCTTAATATTCATTAATAGTGTCAAAGTTATAGCGTTAGGATTTAGTCTTTAAATGTTTTTAGAAATTTATTAGGAATTTCTATGCTCTTATGTTTCAATTTATAGTAATGTATAAATATTTTTATAATTCGAATGTTAAGATTTTTTTTTTAAGTGTATTGTGTTAAAAATTGTATGAATTACCGAACTTCCATAATGATTCAATTAACAGAGCTTACGATCAACTAGAAGCGAGTAAACATATTTCCGGCGCAGCCGTGGCAGCGTAATCGGACTTGTCACTACTGGCAACATCGATTCTGTCCTTCGTTGCTAAGCAATAATTCTCTACTATCGCTCGCGACCTCTCGAGCAGAACACTAATTCGTCTCTTCCACCCTTCCAACCCCTCAACCCTTCTGTACTTCCGGATTTCAATTTCCACTGTATCTGCCATCATGCACATGATCCGATCAAACTGATCGTCAACGCAGTGCAAGCTGATGATGGAAATAATTTACAAACAAGGAGAAAAGATAGGAAAAAGTAATTTACCTTCCTGAATGATTTGAAAAAGTTTGAAAAAGAATTATTGTTTATGAAGATTTAAAGAAAACAGTGCATAAAAATATTTTCTCTACTAAAAATTCTTGTGAAATACAAGATGTACTAAATTAATTAGGTTAAATTATTCAGCAAACTGAACGGTTTTCCTTTGCATTCTTTATAAGTCTCAGCTTCTAAACTTCCTCTACATGTATATTCGTACACGTTCAAGTTTCACGAAACAAGCAACATGTTTCTTATTACTAGTAATTACTTGCGAATTTAGGGCAGATCGACTTCTTGTTCAGCGTGTTCTAATCGCTTTTTTAATGAATTCTTTTTAATAATTCCGCCTGAAACTGAAAGGAGCGCAGGTGCAATCATTTACTTCTAATAGCAACATAATTCACGTGAAACGTCACTTGATCGCTGCGCATTCACGTCACCACGCCGCGCCGTCGTCTTTCTGGAAAGGTCCTTCAACTCTGTCCTGTAGCTCTCCCCTCTTTAGGAGTAACTCAAGTAATGTGCATGGGCTTCGTGGATTAATTAAGAATAATTAAATTTCACCCGACGGAACGCCACGGCACAAAAATTAATTTAGAGTTTTTCAAACTCCTCGAGAAGAACCTTCCTTCGATCTTGATTTTTTCGCCTTAAGAAAAATAGGGGTAAGTCAGATCCTTTTTTCCCCCGATCCTTCGCCCTTTACCGCAGGACTAAAGCCGCGTAGTTATTGTTTTCAGCGACTAATAATTAAATTTCTTTCGACCAGCAAATTACGCAGCTTCTTAAACCTAACTCGTTTTTAACCGATTACCACACAATTTCTTTCTCTCAAAGATTGTTATGAAAAACGCCGTCAACTTTTCCTTATCATCTTTTTAAAGTTTAGATTAACGCTAGATTTTTTTTTATATCAGAAGAACAATTAAAAAGAAATTATTTTCTTAATATACAAACATAACATTTTAAATAAATTTAATTCTCTTTTTGAAAAAATTTAATAAATATTAAGAATATCGAAATATCACGAATTTTGTATCAGTTTTGAAGAATTTTATCAAATTTTGATGAATATTGAGTTTTTTTTTGCTATACATAACTTTAACAAACAAGCAATTTTTTTATTTGATTCTTTTGATACCGATTTCCCATACTAATGCAAATTCAATGTGTATTACGAAAAATTTACGACCGATGGATTTCCGCGGCACGCCACATTCGTCGATGATTTCATCATATTAATTATGATGCAAATTTTCCATTGTTATTTATTAATAATGCATATTGGCTGTGGCGCGCGAGTGTACGTTTTCGAACGAACTGTTGCTTCACATATAGTTATTAATTACACGCACAGTTATTAATTACACCAACGTCGAATATTAAAATTTTGATTAAAGTGCCGATTACTTGCCGCACATGTGTCGCCAAATAAAAGCCCCCAGATAATAATAACGTCGCTAAATCGTAGCACACACTATGAATGAACATCGAATAACTGTAACGGGAACAAATTACATTGTATATCGCACGTAACATCAACTGTTTAGACTTTTGTCATATTGCTAACTTTTGTTGGAAAATCAATAAATTTGCAATAAGTGAATTTTGTAAAATCTTTTTGTTATAAATGATAGAATTGTTCGTCGAAAAGTAATAGTGAGTAGTATACAAAATTAATAATAACAATAATATGTACAAATAAAGATTATATCGTTTCTTTTATTACTATAGTGGTTCAACTAAAAAAAATGTGATTTTCGAGTTATTACCACGAATGAGTTAGGTTAGTAAAGATTATACTTTACTAGAGCCGTTCAAATATATTATCTCCTTCAAAGATAATATATTTGAACGGTACTTTTAGTAAAACTCCATTTTCGTACTCTACTGTATGTGATCTAACATACTTTCGCGTGGAATTGACGGTATCCTTAAGTTGAGTTTGTCATTGTTCGGTGCATAAAGCTTTCCGACGATTTTACTTAAAGTAGCTAGGCATAAGGATTCTCTTTTTATGGTGGACGCTGTGAATTATCAAATAAATATTTCTGCTACTTTCTCTTCTTCCGTCGCGCAAAAATCCAAGCACGTACGTGCTAGTGAAAAGCACGTCATGCTGACTCTTTCAGTATATTAGCTTCTACACACAACCGGCGGAAAGTGCGATGCCAGTTTCTGCTTTCAGATTTAACCGATTGAATGACTATCAAAAACTCTAATAATACTTATAATACTTTACCTTAAACCGTTGAATAAACTTCGTTCGCAATTAAAATTTTTTTTTAATACAAACAAAGAATATTTTTTCTTGTTAGTATTTGTTAGTATTTTAATTAGATAATCGATGAAAAATTGAACGGAACAATTTCGAGCTGTTTTTCAGGTTAAATCTAATAAGATTACGATTAATATTAAATTAGGTTAAAATAGTTAATTTCAAATTGATGCGATAAACACAAAAGTGAATTCGTGTTCTTTGAAGGTTTGTGATGAATCGATAAACTATAGACGCTAACTTTTGAAGATTAAGTGACTTCTAAAAAATGCATAGACTTGTTAAAAAACAAGAACCTGCTCACGTGACGCGATAGATACCGTAATTCCGTGGAAGCATTATATCGTCGTCTCAAGCGCTTCCGTTTGATTGATCGACGAGCAAACCACAGTCGGCGTTGGTGCCAGAGTGATCGATCGCCCTCGTCTTCGACACAATCGCGAATCTCTCTCCCCGCGAGTTGTTTCCCCCTTGCCCGATAAATCGTTTCACCGAATAATTCGCGTATAAAACTGCCGCGCAATTACGATTAGGCGGTTGAATTTCCTAGTCCTATCACCTCTAGCGTGTATCTAATGAAATCATGGATCTTCCAGATGAGCCAATCTCAAGTTTAGAAATTTCATTAATTTCATGGACGATCTGTTCGTTTTACATCGGATTGAATTATATTTAACAAGAATTGTCTTTCTCTTTAAAACTGGACCTGGTCATTTTGGACACGAATTCTAAGAACTCGCGTACTTGCCTGTTCCTGCGCGCTGGTCCTGCGTTTGACTGTGAAATATGGTGCGGCGCCACACCTTCTTGCAGACGGAGCAAGTATTGTCCTGGCGCGGCGTGTCTCTCTCTCGCGATTTTTCGCGCGCCGTTCTGGCTACGAGATAGGATCTTCTCCTTCCAGAATCTCGGGAGGACAATCGACGATGGTATTTACACAAGTGCACGACTTGTATGATCTACATTCGTCTGACTCCCGCAAATACGGGCTCGAGGAGATCCGCAACATGGGCCAAAACTTTCCCACCGATTCGGTTAAGTGCTCAAAACAGTTGCCAACACCGACCACCCGCCGCCACCCCTTGAGACCGGGTTGGAAGGACGTAAAAAGGCGGGGCAGAAGAGAACGAAGAAGAAGCAGGAAACCCAAAACCTCATTCTTACTAGAAGAGTAGCGCTGAAATAGACGAAAGCTTTCGCGATTTTTCACCGTAATCATTGTGTCCATTGATATACAAAGCTATATTGTACGTAAGTAACAAGATGTGCTATTTTCTTGAACGCAAGTTCTTCGATTGAAAGTCTTTTATTGAACGAAGGAATTGTCCACCATATGCGCGCAAGGGAATAACTTCGATTTCATGTCAGATGCAGGATTTTTCTTCCTTTGTTGTATGTACGTATAAAGGGACGACGCGACGCTTCCATTTTGAAGCAATTCCGCGAGAAAATGCCCGCCCTTGAATTCTGGGAAGTTGATAAAACTCAGCTGCCAGGTATTCCAAGAGGATCCATTCGTTTGACGAGAATCGCCAGAAATAAAGTACATTATTTTATTACAAGAGTAAATATTTCTAAAGAGTACATATTGACGTGGATCGTTCTATGCAAATGACAATAATATTAAGAGAAGATCCTAATAATAGTTAATGTGTGCAATAGCTATTTTTTCCCTCCTATTCTGTTCAATTGGATTTCCTTACATATTATATTGATGCAAAGGTTCACATTGATGCAGAAATGGATATGATTGAAGAGTGTTGGCACTGTCGAAAGCGGTATGAAATCGAGATGTAAATAAAGCGATAACTTTCACAGCTCCCATAACGGCCTAGTATCCTTGATACTGGAACTCCTTTTTGGCAACGGTCCAAAATGCATAAGATTCGGAATCGCGTGTTGAGCTATCAATCGAAATTCGATATATCTACCTGCAGGCTTATGTCAATATCACACACATGGTATCTGTTTTTCAGTGACAAAATCGGAAACCGATCAAATATTGAAATTGCTTTTACGCCGCTTTACTTGAAAGGAACGCAAAAGATTTGCCCACTACTCCAAATTCTCATTACACAAGTATTGAAATTGTATTGTAGTAAAAAGACCAAATGCTGAGAGTACTGAAGATAGTAAATTACAAGTATGAGTGACTGTATTTGATAATTGCAGAAAATTATTAGAAGGCGGAAAGAGATTATGGCATACTTAATTTTATTTTATTGAAATAATTCACGTGACAACTACAAGTTTTAGTACAAGTTTATTAACCATATAGTGATATCAACCATAGAGTGCTTTAGGTAAAAATTCTCGAGTATACGAACAAATGTAGTTTACAAAAAATTGGAAAAGAAAAAAGATTGTGATTATGGTATAGAGGGGGATGTACAAAATACTTAACTAGTATAGATGAATGAATACCTTAATCAAAGTAATTTCATCCATTTTCTACTTTATTACTAATTAATGATACTTTATTAATAATACTTTGATTAAGGTATTTCCCTTCGAAACAAATCAATTTTGGAGACGAAAAACGGCAGGAATTAAGTTTAACACCTCATATACATAACTTTAGACGTTCGATGTGCATACATTTCGTTACTAAATTTAGTTCAATTAATATAATTAATATCATTTTAAAGTCACATTCAAGACTTCCAAGCTAGATTGAAGGTACAAAATTAATATCCACTTGTTTCTCAAAATTGCATAAAGAGTACACACCTGTAAAACTGTTTGCTATCAAAATTGAATGTAGTTTTTACGATAATGCAGTAAACACTATGACCACTGGTCATATTATAATGTCTAATTGTAAACAGACTGTGAAGAAGTAATTTTAACAGTCGCCCCCACAATGCAAACTCTATACAAGAATAATGATATTCCACAACTCTCTATTTATATTCCGTAACCGTCTTTTCTCTTTTAAAAATTACGTGTCGAAAATTTTTAAGAATAGTTTGTCAATTATATTGATTTATTGTCTGTTTAAATGTGAAGATAAAATGATTAGCTAAAATAAAACATTAAGGTTTCTAGATACACTCTAAACTTTAATATTCTTGACATTAAAAAGATCATTTATACATTTTGAGATATCTGTGTTAAATATGCGATAAATTTGATTCCGTAACTTTAGAATTATTATTTTAAAGAGTATAAACGGTACAATTTTTTAAAATTGATGTTTTTATCTTACATAAGATATAACCTTTAAGAAAGTAGATTTCTAAAGTTCCTTTATCGGAAAAAATGTAACAGTATCTTTTACTGCAAAATCGATCCATACTATTCGTATAGTATAGTAATGAAAGTTCCATTTAATAAATATGATATTTAGATTTTAAAGTTGGTGAAATTTAAAAAAATTACAATTTGTTAATATTTGCTTGATTTTCGTTCGATTCAATATCATAATATTTAGTTTTTAGAAATTTGGAATTTTTAAATATGTGGATGTTTTTTCAAACATGGTAGATAAAAATATATTACGAAAAATAAAAGCTAGCGAGAGGAACCGAAGGGACGGAAAATGTGCGCGAAGTTATGAAGACGGTGTGAAAACGATTTTATTTCGCAAAGACGGCCACAACATTGCGAACTTTGTGTCTCGTTTACGCCTGCTCGACAAAATTCTTCGTACGTATACGTAGCTATGCATGTACGACACAAGGTGGGCGGGGGACTACCTTATTGTAACGCTATGTATCTTGCTCCGTCGACAGTTTACAAACCCTTATGCAGAGAGGAGAAATTCCAGGCTTACCGTCACACTGATACGCAGCCGTTCTCTTGCTAAAAAATGGAAAAGAAGATGAAAAAAAAGGGCTAAAAATACAAAAGTGAGCAAACATGGTTCATAAAACGAGAAGGAAGTCGCTCTGGTGAATCCACATTCTCCATCTCACCTCAACCAATCGACACTTAATATTTTCCGTCATCTTCAATTACTCGTACAAACATTTTGGGACGCCGCACTCTCATTGCGTAAAAATATTTTTAATCTTTGAAAAGAAGAGGGAAATTTGCAAAGTCGAACAAACATTAAGATAATTGTGTATCGATTTACAAAGTAGATAAAAATTTTATAAATCCCGCAAAATAGATATGAATTAAAAAAATTATTCATAATTTCCTAAATATATGAATTTTTAAATATTTATAGATTTATTAAATTAATATATTTTAAATCCATTTTTTATCTTTTGTACACTTTAGCTTCCTTGATGTTGTTGATTTATTTGAAATACTTAATTTTTCGAACTGACGTGAATCTATTGAATCCATTTACAATTACAAATTTCTTTTTAAAAATGTTAAATAATTCAATTTTTCTCATGGTACATCTTATGTACTAATATAGATTAGTCTTACTAAAATATACTAATAATATAGTTGTTGGTATTAATTTTTTCTGTCTCTGAATTTTGGTTCCTTGAAACTAATTAGTACCTTTTAATTAATATAAATTAAATAGGTTTTACACAGATCCAGCGTCAATAACGGCAATAAAATGCGTTATAAATTTTGGCGTCAGCTACGGAAGATTAAATATCAATATAACTTTGAAAAACATGCCCACATTCGATGTCATCCTTTCAAATCATTTTCTATTATATGCGTGAAACTAAATTGAATGATCGAACGAAAGCTCATCACGTCGTCGATTTGAATTGAAAGTAATTTTGCCAAGTCATTGAATTCATTTTTATCATTCACAAAGAAACCGTTCTAGGTTCTTCTTTCCTTGAAGAAACTATAGTATAATCTAATGTAACGTCTACACGATTTTATTTATCCATCCAATGGAGCCGTAAGGGAAATGTCGGGTGAAAATTATAGAGAGAGGAGATGTATACAATCTTCATTTCATATTAATGAATTTTTGTTTCGGAAATTTGCGGTAAAGAAACAAGAGCCGATGTTGTTGTAAGCCAAGATGGCATGTCAGAATCGGCTGATGGAAATGTATAGAGCACGGATGTACGACAATGTAATCGACTCCCTCGAGGATAACCTCGTTATCTGACGCAAGAAGTCGCATCTAGGAAACAGTCTTCTTCTAGACTTCAATTCTACGCTGCCGGATTTCCTTTTGCACGCTTCTCAGGATGCGCAAATGGACTTTTAAATTGTCTACCGACTATGAAAAATACGTGACACAAGATCATAAATCGTTATACAATTCTTGTGCAAGATAATTGGTTTAAATAATTAGTAAAATTTATCATATATATAGGACTGATGAAACAGAAATTCAGAGAATATGTCAGAATAATGAAATTTAAATGTGAATTAATCAGAACAAGAAAAAGATATTAAGTCCGTAATTTTTATAACATTGTATTTTAACCCTTTGAGAACAGGAGTCCTCAAAGGTTGGATTTCTAACAAAGAAATTAAAAGAAGCCCTTGTTAAGGGTTTTCAGGATTGCTGAATTCGATTCTGGCCTCAGAATTTTTTAATTTAAATAAAAAACAATAATCTCTCATTATTATAAAACTTAACGTATAAGGAATCACCTTTAATAATGCGTGTAATACTGTGGAGAGCGTATTAATGTATAGAGGATATCTTTATTATTTAGTATTTAATTTTTATTTATGTTATCGATATTATGATCCTACTGAGGATGATCGTATTAAAAGTTGAAATATATGACTAATTTTTGTATTTGGCGAATATATATTGTTTCCGCACAAAACACACCCAGCGTTTGGCTCTTAATAGGCCTTACTTATTATATTATTTGAATTGTAAAACTTGGTTTTGGGAGATTCTTGGTATCGTTGAGTTTGAATATAGCCCGAAAACGTCGAATTTCAAAGGGGTAATAACCTCTAGTAAAGGAGGATCTGGTGTCACAGGATTCGTAATCAGAGTTGGGAAGTTACAGTGCTAATTGTTCGAGTAACATTGATGAGCTTCTATTAAAGCGAACCTGAAAACTTGATGTTACTTGACAATTAAAAATTTTCTAAAACATAGTTTTATGATAATTGTGATAATCAGATTATTCTTAAAAATTTCTGTCCGCCATCTACTATTCTTAATTCTTTTTTGTTGATTTCAAACTCAAATGAAACATTATTATATTATCTCGTAAGCCAAGTTTCATAAAAATTAAATGAGCAATTTACAAAATGAAAGGGGGTGATCCTAAATGGGATCCACAAAGGGTTAAAAAGTATTCATTATTTGTTGACAAAATTCCCAGTCTATACAAAGATAGGTCATAATATACTCGTAGTTTTAAAATGAAGAAATATGCTTGAACGATTAATGGCTACATTACCTATCGTTTCTCTTGTTTTAAACCGATCGAAATGATTAAATGGAGTTAACGAAGAATGACAGATTACGATTTGATTGCAAATCGTGTATTTTCGAGTGGATCAAATCATAATCATTCTGCGAACCGCGCCACGACAGCGATACGTCGTGGAATACTCTTGGAAATGGATTCATTTGTAATGAAAATTCGTAGGCGAGTCCGAGATTCAGTAAAGCAATTTAATAGATCGGATCGAGTGGCGCAAGTGACGGCAGGCGATAGATTTTAATTGAATTATCGATGAGGTCTCGTCGCGTGCGCGCGGGCGCGCGTTAACGGAATAACTGAGAAGTGCGAGTTGGAGAACATTGTTGCTGAAATATCGATGCTAGTGCGACTTTCCGAATGCAAAGTAAGAGAATTGTGTCGCGAGTATTGAACCTTCCAATTGAAGCAAAATATTTGCCAACTTCTGAATAATGCAGAACTGTACAAAGATGCACCTGCCCTCTTTTTATGTTTCCATCTATATTTTTTCTTATTTGAATTGATATTCTTTTTTTTATTTTTTCTATCAAAAGAATCTGTCTTCTTTGAACCAAATCTATTTTCTTAAGTTTAAGTAAAAAATCCAAATATATAATTCCAAGATTGAGGCTTAAAGTAAAAGAATCTGAGTATTTATACTATCTAGAGATTTAATTTGATGATTGAAAATATGCTGGAGAAATTAAATATATTTGAGAACAAGGAATATCTTTGAAATTGTACAGAAAACTCTAATATTCTTTATATTCCTAATTTTACATAAATTTTCTTTGTGGATTTGCGAAATTGTTAAATGTTGAACGTTATACCGAAATTGTACAATTGATTCCGCACAGATTTGGGAGGTAAACTCCTTCTACTAGGAGAGATTCGTGCAGTAGAAAGAAAGCTCCCAGGAGGATGCCGACTCAAGGATACGTTAGCGTCCAATAAATTGTCAGAAAATTTATAGTGCTTGGTGATGTCATGCCCGGTGGTTCTGTTAGGGCACTTGCTATCCTCGACTAGCACGATCGTCCGCCTTTGAATTTACTGCTACCTGTCTAAAGAACAAGTAAAATCCGGTTATTTTCGAATCACTGTATTGATTTTGTTTTGTTATTATATATAATTTTTCTAAGAATCTCCTTTTAGCAATAAGGAATCTAAACATTTTATCAACAAAAAAAAAATTTTAATATTTAATAATTTCTGAATTTGCGGTTATGAGTTTTTGATGTAGTTGCTCGAACTGCTACATTTTAGTGTTAATCTAATTTTGCTTGACCTATATAGTATACAATAGAATAATCAGAAATGTTTACGTGCTCAGTGCCATAGTTTTTGAATTCAAGGATCAGTCAGTGGCAGTTTTACGACGGACGATAACTCGCCGGGCATGTGCCGAGGATGGGAAAAAAGGCAAATACGTCCGCGATTCGCTCAAAGCAATTTAAATTCCGCACGGATTCTCTCTCTTCTCTTCTTTTCTCTTACGAAGCCGGTCTATTCACTTCGTCCTTTTCAACTCCTGTGTTTTTTCCTTCTTGTACCGATGCAACGAACCACCGAAGTCGTCAAACGCGAGACTACGCAATGGTTCCTGAGCCTCGAAAGTAGAGGCGAGCGAGTTTTTCGTGAAATCGAATGCCAATACTATTCGCGGCGCTGGGAATTTTAAGCAACTGCTGGAAAGTTCTCACGTACTACTGCAACGAAGGAAAGAAGTAAGAAGCAGGATGGGAGAGAGTTTCCTTTAATTCTTTTAATTCGAAACATTTTGTGCTTCTTCAAGTTTTTTTTCAAATACTTTATTTTTAGAACTTGTCTCGTATCATAAGAATGCTACAAACGTAGTTAATTTATGTAAAAATATATTACTGCTTACTCGATTCATTCCTCATTCTTTTAATCTACATTAATCATTTTACCTGTGAAATAATTCTGAATATTCTACACTGTTTTATATTCACAGATTTTGTCGAATATAGAAACAAAATCGAAACCTTTTCATCCACGTTTTATTCCCATGCAAGCGGATAATTTATATTTTAGTTTGAAAATATTTTGCTTTGCGTCTCCAAATAAAGTCACAAAGCTACAATATATCTGTATATACGTATACACAGCCTTGGCCAAAAATATAAAACACTTCCACAAATTGACGTAAACGTTTTATGTATATTTAACGAAAAATAAATTAAAAACGGTTTTTTAAAAACAATAATTATTTTTATAATTTCAATGTTTTGTGAATTATCCTTTAAATTTTATTTGCCTTTTTCAAGAAAATACAATAAATTGAGGATGCTGTATACTTTTAGCCAAGGTTATAATATTAGAGGAAGGTCACCGATACCGACATACCACTTTGTTTTTAGACAATATTTCTTAAACAAAAGGTAAAAATACAACTTGAAAAACATAAATACAAAGTAAAAAGTGTCTTCTCTCAGATAGTATAAGCAATTTTTATAATACTGTTTGTAATTTTGCAATAATTAAGTTTTTTGTAAGTTATGCAAAAATGAGCGTCTGACAAAATGGACTCCAAAACTGACATAGTAGGCAATAATACCAACATTCC
>NW_017295598.1:642919-647618 GCF_001594075.2 Trachymyrmex cornetzi
CCTATTCTGTAAAGAAAACTAATTTATGAAACTATAAACATTAAAAATGACATAATATTATCAATAATACAATCACTATTATTTTAATTACGCAATTTGCAAAAGATCACCGTAAGAATTTTCTTCTCGGATTTATAGAATTGGTTTTTAACTGATTTGGTGTAGAAATAAGCCACAAATATATGAATTATGAGTTTGTACTTCTTTAATTAGCCAAACAAATCATGATTTTATTAGTATTATTAAAGTGCAATAGTTAGTTTTTGAGAAATAAGGGGGTGTCACTTTGGGAGACCTATGTCAGTATCGGCAACTTTCCTCTACATTTAAGAAATTAATTTCTTAAAGCTACATGCAAATTCAAAAATGTAAAACAAATTAATTCTATTTAACAAAAATTCTACTTCACATAAATCGATTGCTTTTATACTTTTGGTTGGCTGTATATATAACATTATATTTAAAAAATTTATTTCTTATATATAAAACTACATATAAATCCATAAATATAAAACAAATTAAATTTATTTTACAGTTCGATTCTCTACTTATCACATTCCATTTTAATTCGATTTTGCAGGAGAGATTAAAAGAAAATTCTTTTACTGCGAGCACATATAAATCGGAATTTTACAAAATATATATTTCCATTCAGGCTCTGCATAGGACTTGAATCAAAAATGAGTTCCATGAAGCCCCGTTCAGTATAAAAACATAAATATTTTTAATTCTCTCATTTCATTTAGCTAATTAAACGAATAATAAGGAAAAGGAATTAAATCTAATAAAAAGGGAAATAATCAATATACATGTGCAGAGAAGAAGAAAATCGTACAATAGGAGATGAAAATTATAATTTCCACGCTTAGGAACATATCGTTGACACTTTGGAACGGTACGCGCGATAAAGCTGTCGTCTCTGCTTTAAAGTTTCACCGTCGTCGGATCCTTCTTAATTACGAAGTATGAGACCGCGTCGTAAAACACACAAAGTAGGACGCGCGTTGGTAAAATTCACGATTCATCTGCTATGTAAAGACGGCCAACCATATATGTGGTACGTCGTACCGTCCATGGCTTTATCTTTGAGGACAGTTGCTGCACGTTTTAATTCCTTTCCCTGTTCGCAATAAAGATTTTCCTCCGGTAACCTGAAACCCCTATGGCATGGCGGATGATATTGGTGCACCAGGAAACTTGTCAGAAAGTAAAGGCTATCCAGTGGACGTGGGATCATCTCCTCTTGTCAGGAGGAAAAGCTTCCTTAAGGAAGCTTCAACTATTCTTTCCGTGAGTCTGCAATTATATATGCAGGGTGTTCCATTTAAAATGACGACCTCAAGTATTGTATCTGTTAAACAATACATAGAAAAAAAATGTTTTGTATAAATGTCGCATGGCTTGGAGAGGGCGCAAATAATGATAAAAAAATTAAATTGATTTTTAAAAAATTAATTTTACCATTATTTCGGTCCCTTTAAGCCATACAACTTTTGTGTGAAACATGTTTTCTGTTCAAAAGATATTTGAGGTCGTTATTTAAAATGAGACACCCTGTACACAACATTTTTAATTAAAGCAACAGTATCAAAGTTGCCACTTTTCATTATGAAAGTTGCGTGATGTAAATCGAATCTTCATTCGACCACAGAGATATAGTATTCGAGTACATTCGATTGTATCATAAATACGTCCACCAATGTAACGATTGCTTGCAATCTCGCAAATGAATGTGACGCAAAAAATGCAATTCGCCGTAGAGGGAAAACGACAAGGGAAACGAATATTTATTTGTTATTTAACCAGCGTTGGAAATACGTTGATTAATATCGCGCTATTAAATTATTACTTTAACGATAGTCGATACGCAATATCGCGGGTCAATGAATATAAAATCGCTTTGCAAGAATAATTAGCAAGATTACGTCACCGACGGCGTTTTTGCAACTGCATTGTTTTGTGATGATATGTGACGACAAGCTTTTGCCTTATCAAAAAATAATCCATTAATTTTAGTTGTTATGTGGCATTCATTAGGTCAGCATTTCTCAATCGTTTACAATATATAGAACTTGTCAACTTTTAAATAGATGGTATTGTTTTTAGGTTTTTTATGAAAAAATTCTTTTCGTTAAAATTGAGATCTATTTTTCAACTCTTTTTTAGCGCAAAGAATGCGCATTTTACACCATAAAAATAATTTGCAACGTAGTGACTTATATTGAAAAAAATATTGAATCTTGGCAAATAAAGAAAAATGTTAACGGACATATTAATAGAGACATTTAACGGAGATTTTTCAGATTTTATCATATTCCATTTATTGTACCATTTGATGTTCTTTGTGAGTTTTGATTTCTCTCTCTCTCTCTCTCTCTCTCTCTATCTCTCTCTCTATCTCACATACATACACACACATCACAAAAAGCTTAAGTTTTTTAATACATACTAGAGTTCGATTTCATCCGCCATTCTTTCCGATCAAATACTCGGTTGACTTAGCGGAGTTTTCGAGGACATGTCTGCCACTCTTCTGTGAATGTAATTGGATAGATCCATCGACGAAGTTCGTGTAACAACGTGTCGAGGAACACTCGAGTCGCCGCTCTCGAGTGTCGACCGTGCTGCGATCCGTGCGGAAAGTATCGGATTTCAATTATGATAAGTGTGCGGTTAGGATGTTCGCTGGTATCATATGGAACCAGCAAAGGGACTATACTCGAACAGAGAATATACCAATCCTTATCGATAGCAATTAAATGCAATTTTACACCTTTTACTTATATATGTCAAAAAATCAATCGTAATTCGTTCTAAAGCTTTCCATGGTTAAATCTTCCTACTGACGATGACTTGAAATAAGATAACATTTATTTTTTAGCATAGAAATCTAATTGATGGTTTATTAACGTGCTGGCAGTATTACATATTTCAATTCCAGTTCCAAGTAAACAAATGCATATTGTATTTAAATATAATTACTTGTTTCATAAATATTTCAAAAGTTCATGTACTTCTCTGCGATCTGTCATAAGTTTGAGCATACACATTTTTCACATGTACAGCCAAATTTTTTTATCATATATCTTTATTTATCTAATTATTTACTTGATAAATATTTTATATCAAACAAAAATTTTGTATTGATAATTTATATATTACATATAGTTCACATATAATATTATCTAGAGATCTACAAAGTCAAAACATGTTGAAACTTGTACGTGTTGTGAGTTCCTCATCACATCATAGCTATTTCTTCATGAAATTAATAATTGTAACAAAGAAGAGTTAAGTTGGCATAATAGCAGTTCCTACATAAGTTTTTTACAATTCGAAAGATTGTCCGGCTGCCAAGAACCTTGAGAAACAGGAACCGGCCGAGCGAATTCCGCGGCCGGCTAGATGCATTATTCTTCTTGCTCGAAATGGCGTTCGCGCTCTGTTTGGAATTCCATTCCGTGCAATTTGGACGGGCGCGGTAGCGTAGAAACTTAATAACGCCCGACAACGACGCCAAAGTGCTGGGAAAGAGACGACGACGCGAGGATGGTAAATGCGGCGAAGAGAACGACGAGGGTCGACCCGGCCGTTGAAGCTTAGTATGAAAAATGTCTGGATGATCCTCGCGAACGGAGAAAAATTATATCTCGAGTTGTTCGTCGCCGTCGGCGTCGCCAGCATCGCCGTCGTAGTCTTGCTTCGTAGATGAGAACGAAAAATAGATTGTATTACGGGACGACGATCCCTTTCTCGCGAGCGGGCTTCGGATGGCAGAAAAAGTGCCAAGGTTCTGCTTGAGAAAAATACTCTCGTTTGAGAGTCTTCTGCTGAAGACTTTATTCTATTTTTAGTTTAGACGTGGCGTATGATACTTTTTTCTTGACACTTCGGTATTTTTATCTCGAGTATTTTGTAATATTCTTACTTGATATTTTTTTTTTACATACAATTTCGGCATTATAATATTACATTTTTTCTTGGCATTTTCTATTTTTAGATTTAACTATAATATATCTTATTTATAAAATATTATGATAGATTTAAATGTTTTAATTTCTAAGATGCCAAATATTGCTCCTTTACTTCAAAATGCAAACAATTAAAAGATTGAATTTCTCAGAATAGAGCAAAAACTATTTCTCAACGAAAAGTTATTGTTGAATTTATCGAATAAAAATAATATAGGGTAGACCGGGGAGTAAAGGGCCACTTTTGACATTTTTTGCTATAAAATAAAGAACATTTAACTCACACAGATCGTGTTGATATTTTTCGAAACTAGAGTCCTTTGACTATAAAATACATGCAAGAAAGTATGCATATATACTCTCCATTACAAAGATATCGTAAATTTTACAGAGGAAGTCATTCGGCACTTCTTACCCCAAATGTGGGGCAAGAAGTTCCACATAATGGGGTAAAAATTACCAATACTAATATATTACGTTTGAACTATTTTCAGAGATAAAAATAGGTATATACTAGAAAGTTCTTTATTATAAAGTGGGTTTTTATTATTAAGTGAGTTTTGGTAACAAAATTATAATAGAAATATTTCAGTTTTAAGGGGATGCTAAACCGATTACCCAACTCAATCAAGGTCGATAGTACAGACTCTTTTAATTCCAAATTCGATAATAGTGGTGACATCTTTGATTCAGTTTTTACATTATATTATATAATATATATCATTCTA
>NW_017295598.1:647911-688399 GCF_001594075.2 Trachymyrmex cornetzi
GGTTTTGGTAACAAAATTATAATAGAAATATTTCAGTTTTAACAGAAAATTAAATTATTAATGTTTTCTTAACCTAAGACAAACTTTGAAAAGAAGAAACAAAACTAGCACTATATCGTGCTCGAAAACAAATAAGAATAGTCTTTCCTTTTACACTTGATTTTTTAAGTAATTTTGACCTTAATAAAAAATTAAATCAGTCTTCCAATAATGAATGACTATAACGAATTTGAAAAAATATTTGTTTTAAAAGATAATTAAGCGATAAAATCATTCGTCATCATTATTACAGTAATATAGACGCGGTCAATAAGCCTAATTTCATCGAAATCGGAGATGAAAGTCGCATTCTGAATAATTTACCTGTCTCTCTGCGTAACGAACACCACTAATGCTAATTCTATAATGAGTCGATAATCGAAAGTAATCGGTAACGTTTCGTACTGTTGACTATTGGTCAACTTCACTGATAAGATTATCGACTTAGGATTATCGACTTGTTATAGAATCAACATTAACGAATACAGAGCAACCATGGCACTTTTACCCCAATAACCATGGCACTTTTTACCCCAACAAGTCACGTAAACTTTGCGGGATTGTTATTAAAAAACTATAATAGAAATAACAATTCTAATAATAATCACACTGTTAAAACAATAGAATAAGATTAATAAAAACACTTATTTAATCTATCTAGGTGCAAAAATGATCCCTTCAGACCAAAATAACTGCGGCGCTAATATCTTACTTTTGGCTCTCAAACACATGGGCACATCCGTGCAAGTTTCCTGACGGTTATTAGGCAGTAACGAACTGTGTGACATAAGATTCTCACTCTTAGTTGACGAACTGTGTGGCGGAATTTTCTAGTGAATGCCTTATTACCGAGATACAAGGGGTGGATCTTTTTCCCCGAGGACCTTTACTCCCCAGATTCCCAATTTGATAAAATGCAATTTTTGTCTCGCAGCTCGCAAAAGCCATTTTGAATTGTGATGTTTTGACGATTTGTTATGAAGTCAAGTTAGTTTACTTTTAATTATGGATTAGATAATGTTTACCTAACTCACTCGAAAATTATATTTTTTTAGTTACATCACTTTTAAAATGAAGGAGCGATAATTGATATTTATATTTATCTTATTGCGAAATATTATTTGTTCCTTTTAACTTTTAGTTATAGTATATTTCACCTTTGAAAATTTATTCTGTCCAAAGAGGCAAGTGGTAGTCTCGAACAGATTCGTTATGTTCTTTGAATTATTTTCACACCTGCTGGGACGCTAATTACATCAGACGTCAACAATCTTTGCAATGCTAATAAAGTGACGACTGGTAAAATATTCAAAGTGCATCAAATTACAATGTAAGTTTTCTTAACGCATCAATTCGGCTGTATTAAAAACGATATTCTTCAAATTAGTGCAAAGAGCAAAGAAGATAAAGTTAAAAGCCAATTATTCGTTTTAATCAATTAGCTTCTCACGGAATCTGTTTATATATATACAGGTTTTCTTTGCCTTGCAGCTCTCACAGGTGTGCGTGGATGTATATGTGTAACGTGTATTTAACTTTTGCGGATTATTATTCTTGGAATATTATGCAGGCGAGGTAGATTTGATGCAATCGCCATATATTTTTTGGTGTAAAAGATTGAATTTTGAAATTTTTTAACTTTTCAATAATTATATTTCTTTTCTACTGATGGAAATATTTGTTTTTTTTATCACTCTCTTTATTTTTAGTCTAATTCAATTTCATTTTTTTCACTGATTAATGTCTATTGATATCAGAATTGATGTGTAATTAAATTAGCAAGATCAATCCACAATTTTAAATGAAAATCAACTGAGATGAAATTACCTTCCAAAATGCCGGCATAATATTCGTATTATAACGATAACGAAGCCACAGAATGAGAAATATCAGAGAACATATGCAAATCAAGGAAGGATAGTTCGTTATGGAAAGGCGTTAGAAAATATGCATGGAAATCTAGATAAAAATTCGCCCTCCGATATTATACGCTGCTTTCGGCAGCGATTCGGATCCGCGATGATCGTCTGTCGAGGATCGCTTATTGCAAAATTATACGGCAATTTCAGTCGAGAACGAAACTATAATTTTGCTATATACTACACTCGTAGCTATATATATAGTAATATCAGAAAAATGTCGTATTTCTAAGCATAGAGCTCATGTAGATTGAGTTGAAAAGGGTGGGAAAACCCTCCTCAAAAAATTTGTTAAACATGTATTTACTTAACCCTTTGTCTGTAATTTGGATTAATTTGAGAACTGAAATTTCATTCTCAAATTTCACTCTCATTTTTGCTCAAAATTCAATTTTTATATAATAATGTTATATAGTTTTAATATTTAAATTAAAAGTTATTTAGTAATGGGATAGAGTTCCGAAAGGGTGAACCCCTCGATTTTCTTGTCGCTTGACGTATTACTGTATTTTGGTGTGCTGATGTGATGAATATGATAATGAAAACTGGCGACATGATCATTTTCAAGGTCCAATACTTAAATAACGATTTTTTTCACATTTTTCGCGCGTTTCACGTGCGCCCCTAAGCAGGAGGGGAGGTGGGGTGGAAGTCGCTTCGCGTAGAAGTCGTGCGCTCCTAAGCAGGAAGGGAGGTGAGGTGAGAGTCGCTTTGCATGAAAGTCGTGCGCCTCCAAGCAGGGAGGGAGGGTTAGAGTCGCTTCGCATGAAAGTCGTAAAGAAATTGTACGTCTTATCCATCTTTTCGCAATATACAGAAAAAGAAAATGTGAAAAAAATTGTTTTTTAATTGTATTTGACCTTGAAAATGACCTTATTGCCAATTTTCATTATCATATTCGTAATCAGCACACCAAAATACAATAGTATGTGAAGTGACAAGAAAATCGGGGGGTTTACCTTTTCGGAACTCCACTCTAGTAATGTAATAGAGATGTTGAGAAGTAGCTCTAATTTTTTTAAAGCTTGTTATTGAAATAATGAAAAAAACTTGGCCTTGCCAAAAAAGACCGAAATTGCAGATTAAGCAAGTAAAATGTGATTGCAGACGGGGGGTTAATATTTAATTATTGTAGAGTTTTTGTTTTGAGTTGTCTCTGTAATTTTTTTCATTAAAGTATATGTAGAAAAAGTGTTAGAAAAATAGCATTATAACATGTTTCCATTTTGAGCCGTTCTAATTCTTTGGCTTTCTAAAGTTAAGATCTTGGCTCTTTTCCGAATCTTCGCTAAAAAAGCTCTTTTTTAATACTGTGACAGAGATCACTTTGATTTGAAGAAAACTCCTAGCTAGAAGTTCTAGTTGTTTCTGGAACAGCAAGTTTCAGTACGAACAAAAAATACTTAGAAAGGGTTGGTTCTGACAATGCTACTGAACGAAAAGCCGAATCTGCGAAAGAGATATCAAATACGCTCGATTGGCTGTCACGCCCGATAAGACCATGCCACATTGAATTTGGATGGTTGTCGTCAACCTTTCGACCTAGCCATTTTAGCGAACGTTTTCGAGCTTTTTGAATTTCGTTATCCTGTTATTCTGTTTCTATGTGTTCCTTTATTCTCTATCTAGTACGAACATTGTTATAAATATTTGACTTCTAAATTTTTATCACAAAAGGAATGACCTGATGTATTTCGAAAAATATAATAAAGTTTGAAAGGGAAATGTATTATTAGGATTTTAACTCCCCGTCTCTCTCTCTCTCTCTCTCTCTCTCTCTCTCTCTCTCTCTCTCTCTCTCTTTTTTGGGTCTTTTTGTTCCAAATTTTTTTCCGTTTTAAACTTTTGAAAAAATATAGAAAAATTCAGAGTTATTTTCAACATTTCTATTACGTTACTAAATAGCTTTTTAACTCAATTGTTAAATGTTAAATAAACGTTGAAATCTTTAATAAGAATTAAATTTGAGCAAAAATGGGAGTAAAATTTAACAGTGATTTGGACTGCACAGACAGAGGGTAAAGCAAACAAAATTACGCATAAAAATAGGTGGGTTACTATAAAAAAATATTAAGCGTCTAGAAACGAATTACATAAAAATGATATTTGTTATTTAAAATGAAATGCTAGTTTTTGAATAAACCCTTCAATTATCTTTTTATGCATGATAACATTCGTGTCGTGACGTGGCGACCAAGCGTGTTATTGATGATGGATTGAAAATTCGCGATTGATGGTGAGCAGCGGCGTTTCATTAAAAGCGCGAGCAAAATCAGCGATCTAATAATGTCCGCCCCAATTTTGTCGCTGCATTGTTGCCGACGTCGTTTCCACGAGTCGCGACGAGACGGCTCTTTCTGCGATCGATCGACACGTTCGTGTTCCGGCGACGATGGAACGCGGCGACGCCGGCCGCGCATTGAAGCGCGCGTCACCATAGCGTCGATAACAAACCTGCATGTGTGACCATAAGCGTTAACAGGATCCTCATTCAAGCGCGAAAGATAATGCTTCATCGGGAACTAATGATAACCACGTTTTATGAAATAACTATTTCACGCTCGCGCATCACGGTACCTAATGGGAGTTTTATGCACCGATGAACATTCGAAAACCGTTTACGCTATTTTTCTAGTTAAAACGCTGACGTGAACGCTCAGTAATCCAATTCGATTCATGCAAATTTACTCTACTTATCTCTTCTGCTTAGACATAAATTAATGATTTATAGTTACTGAATTTAACATGATTTCCTATTCATTATAAAAGGCTTTGAACAAAAACAAATTATTTTAATTAAGAAAAAGATTTAAGAAGAGATATAATAAGTCTGCAAAATGTATGAGATTTTAAAAAGAGATATGTCGGTTGCAAAAAATTGGAGCTCGCAGTATAAGTTTTAATCTTATTTTCAGAATCAGCATAAAAGATACATAAAAGTCAGTCAAAATTCCCCAGTTAACAAAATCATCGATCAGTGTTATTATAGACAAATCTGGAAGATTCGAAGAATTAAAAAGAAAGAAGATTCTCTTATAAAGAAGTTACAATATAATACTGTTGAAACATTAATGTCAAAGAATTTAACGAGCTTAATATTGGATGCTTTATCTTTTCAGTACTGAATCAATTAGATCGATTTCATGAAGATTATTATTATCTTTTATATACTCGGCTATTTGATCTTGCAGCTATAGAACTTTTTATATTTAGTATCTTGTAGTTTGCTTGCTCTTCTACTTATAACACAAGAATAACAAGTTAGAACAACTTTCTTGTAGTAAGGTAAATTTATTTTTACTCTTTACAGTATTTTAATAATAACAATTTTATTCTTAATATTCTTTTGACATGTAACTAAATTAGAAGAGTATTATGTGAAGGATATGCTCAGCTCCAAATTTTAATATAAAGTTCATGCGAATAAATTAGTAATCGTTAATGTAACGAACGCATTGAGTATAAAAAAATGATGCTATTACAACACGTGTAAAAAACATATATTTACGCCTGTCTCACAATGATGTGTTGAGGCTAGCGTTCATAAGAAAATACGTTCGTGCGAAAATGCAGCTGAAATACACAGACGCTTTTCATGGAAAAGTAAAGACGCGTTTATTTTACGCTGCAGCTACAGTCATGGTAAACAAATTTCCTTGACGCTGGTAATTGCTGTCAATTTTTCGTGGAAATACAATTGCCACTACTTGTTCTACGATGTTCTGCATTAGAGATATACCTGCAGATCTTATATTACATTTATCTTCACATCTTAATATTATTTTTTTATCTTTTTCATTGTATTTTGTTATCTATATTTAAATGTCTATCTATAATATACTTTTTACTCATTTTCTACATTCCTCTTTAATTAAATCATTCAAGTTTCTTACGTTCTAACATTCCACGCTTCTAAATCTCGTCAATATATTGTCACATTAAAAAGATTAAGAAGCGAAGAAATGATACGAGTTTACTATTTCATGAAGAAATTCACGTTTTAACGAGAAAACTTTCATGATATATTTAATTGTTTGAGGATGTCGCCCATCTATGTAAACATCAAGTAATCGCCATGGATCCCTAACTAATAGCAGTCAAAGTTCGTCTTTGATTTGACTTAGCGACTGTCGGGACGCAATTAAATGCTTGGGGTTCCATTTCGGAGACGATAAATCGATACTTAACGGCTTGTCTATCCGCTTCCACTTCACCGCCGAATTAGCCGACATGTTCTCCCAAAGGAGAAGACACGTGTGTGCTCTGTACACGGTTTTCAATTACGGTATTTGAAAGGCTGTCTTCTGCTTAACTCATGCGAACATCTCAGTTATCTCGTTCACAAGCCTTAATAAAATCAAGTAGTTTAAAATCCAACAAAACATAAGACAAAATAAAAATTAAAAATTGTTTAATTTATGGTATTATACGTGCACAACATTACATTATTCCAAGACTTAAAAAACGACATATTTAGATAAGCTCTTTAATTTAGAACGGGATTTTTCGACTGGTATACAAAGAGTCTCCAAGTGTAAATTTTAGAGAAAGTAAAAAGAAGCGAAAAAATTTCGAAATAAATAAAGAACGGGTAAGGAGCGAAGTAAAATATATTTTAAAAATTGTAAAAATTGTCTAAATTATATTGTGTTTGCTCTCATTTTAACTAAAGCGATATCGCTATTGCACTAAAATCACTTTTCAAATAGTAAGATAAAAATTGTAAATTTGTACTTTTATTCATTAATTATTCTATTTATTAATTCTATTTATTAATTGTAGAATTGTACTTGTATTTATTTCTGAATGTCGTGTTAGTTGGTATCTGCTAAAAGACTTATGTTGAACGCTAACATCTGTGCATCTAATGATGTTAAATCGATAAATTTGATCCGTTATTTAATGTGCCGCGAATAAAGAGGTTGAAAAATGCTGATTTAGAATGTGAAATATTTTTATTTTGAACTAATGGGGCGTTGTGCGTATTTATTAAAAATCTATTAATCCTTACTTTTATAACATGCAAACTGTCTAGATATTGTATCTTTCGCTTCATAATATAAGATTATTGCTATAGCTATTATAATACATCGTTATCATCACCTAACAAGATGTTTTATTTACAATAGGAAATTCTCCATAAATCATATATTTAAGTTTGTCATTGTCATTAACTGACAAATAGTATACCGACTGACAATCGCGAATAATTATTGTTCTGTTGAATCGGGTCTTATCAGCGAATACAGGTGCCACGTTCAGACACGTGACTGGTAGCGAGCGAGCGATTACTCACAAATGATCGCCGTCTGTGATCACGGTCGGTAATTAACTGTATAATAGCATGAAGTGACGGTGACCCGTTGTCAATTAGTGTCTATTGTTCGCAGTTCAACGAAGGCAGCTAATTGGATGTCTCGGATTTTAACACGTGTTCTATATACAAACATGACACTATCAGTGTTCTCAATTGAACTCTCATATTATCTTCACGAATCCGCCAGTTTCCCAAATATTTGTTATTTTATATTCCATTCTTGCAAGGCATTTTATTTCTATGTCCAAGAAGATATCTGCAGAGTGTTTATATCTTGGAAATTCTTAAAGTTTGTGCAAGTTTCTTACTTTGCACAACTTCTCTTTTCTCATCGAATATTGTACTTTAGAAAATATTTATAAATATTTACATACAAAAAACTCTTATTTATAAAACTCTTTTGAATGCCGGAATTTTTTCAGACAAATGTATTAATTGAATACAAATTTATGTGATATAATACGGCCCACTACACCTGCATTGTATTTATTCTGATGTTCGTCGCAGCTAATAATGCGTCACGATTGAATAAATGCATGAGAGTCCACGGAGCTCATCTGTACGAAGTGACTACGCGAAGGAAAGATCAGCGCAAAGAGAAAGGAAAAAGCTATTTGCCAAGCTGCGGCTATCTCTTTCCTCTCTAGAGAGTAGCTCCATTCCGGAAATTGGCCAAAAATCAAACCGAGTCGTCGACGTGAACGGGAACGTTGGCGGTGTAGATTCTGGTCGACGTGGAATCCAACAAATCTGCAGTTTAACGTCGGGATTGGCACGGTCGAACGGACACAAAGAAGGAGAAGAAAACCTCGACGACACGACGGAACAAAAGAATTTGCCCAACTACGTGTACCTCAGCAGTATCGTGAAATAAACTTCTCGGAGTTCCTCAAACTCGCTTAATAGTTTAACAGAAGAATCTAAATGATATTAACAATAGTTAGAGCAAGTTCCATAGACATTAGTACAAGTTAACTTAGAGAGAAATGTAATTAATTCTGTGTTCCTTTCTAGAAACGGAATTAGAAAGTAAAGGTTTGAAAACAAATAAGGTACCTGAGCCGAATAAGGCCCAGGCACTAATAAGGCTCATTTTTAAATTTATTACTTTAAAACTCGCTTTATGTGTGCAGTATATGCTTAATAAACGTGTCACAGGAAGTAGATAAAAAAAAATTAAAGAATTGGAATAGGTAGCAACACGTTTGTTTAATACAACAAAAACTTGTGTGTGTGAGGCTAGTATGAGCCATTTTTATAACAATCCGCTGCAAAATTTACCAGTATACAATACGTTTCATAATTTATTATAATTCATTATAATATTATTCGACTTCCTAACTACGGAAAATAATCAATAAATCAATTTTTTTTAAATAAGTATAAGAGTATTTTTTTTTAAAACTATGTTCTTATTAAATTAGACCCACTTATCTGATTATTATTATAGCTATTATTATTTGTTTGTTATGTGTGGAGTTTACGCCAGAAAATGACGATTTTCAATCCTGCTATCTTTTAAGAAGCCAAAATTGCATTTAAATTGCTAGAAATTTTCAAAGATTAAAAAGTTAATTACAAACAAAATTAAAGATAATTATAATATTTGAGAGTAGAGTCCTATAAGGAATTTCCTTTCTTCGATTAATAATTATTTTAAAACTGATTTAGAAAAAAAATGTCTACTTTCTTTGTTAATTTTAATTTACTTTTGATTTAGGCCTTATTATATTCATATGCATATAATAAGGCCCAATGTCAGAGTTTAACAAAATTTTTTTTTCGTTCATTTACACATATTCTATATAAACAATATATTTTATTTTTGGGAGTGAATGAAATAGCGATTTGTTTCTCACTTAGTTTATTTTAATATCCCTATAAATAGAATTAAAAAAAAAATAAAATTAATTAGGTGGGCTTTGTTCGGCTCAGGTACCTTAAGTCGTTCGCTTTCACTCATATATTCCTTAATTTATCTTCTCTTTACTATAAAATAATAATAACTTAATTTTTAAAAACTTTTAACATATAAAACATTTAGAAAGTTACTATAAATTTTTTTCGGCATTTTATTGATAAAGCGTTTCGTGTATTGGCGATTCAAGATGCATTCGACTTTCTATCCAACAGATAGAATTCGACGAGAAGTTTGATACTAGGAGCTCTTTATAAGCGAGGGAGGGATAGAATAAGGAAGGTGGAAGAAAAAGTTTTTTGTTCCTCGCTTCATGTTTTCATCGCGAAAGTTGGGTAATTGAGAAGTTCGGACTTTGTAACTGTCCGTCATAATCTCGCGACGCCGTTATAATATCCTTGACTACAATTGCACGTAGGGTTTGCTAGTCGACAAAATATTTTCTCTCGTGAAAATTGCGAACGTAGTTCTTTAAAAATGTTTTAAACCCTTGAATTGATGAGTAAGCATTTATTCTATTCAGATCAGAAGAGTATCATAACCTATGTAGATAACTAAAGAAGAATATTTTCAAAATCCATAGAACCTACTACTATACAATTTAAATTTCAAAAATTGTCAGAGCATGATGAAAGGATTTTAACAAATGAATTGTTAAAGAATTCGCTATTTTTATCAAATATTTTAAAATAAAGAATTTATGAACCAAAAAATTTTAAGAGAAATCTGTACATTCAGACATTACAAAAAGAATATGTTTTATATTTACGTATTTGTGAAATATAATCTAAAATAAATCTAAAATATAATCTAAATAAATATCGTTTTCTTACTTTAAAAGTGACATAACTGAAAAATGTGATTTTTGAGTTATTACCATGAATGAGTTAGGTACCTAATTATTCTGTCAATCACCAAAAGCAAACTAATTTAACTTCACAATTCGTCTGCCAAATTGCTCCCGTCATTCTTAAGGAGATCCATAATACCTTTTACAAGGGTGATACATTTTCATTGTTTTTATAAATAAAAAGGGTAGTCTTCTACAGAGAACGTTTAGATTTAAGATAATTTTGGCGAATGAAGTTTGAAGAAATTGTTTTATTTAAAATTTAGTTATTTTAGCTGATCAATATTAAATGTAAAAAATTATTAGTGATCAAGTTGTCACTTTTGATGAATTATTTAGTAAATCTTGCAGGATATCAAAATCGCTGTAATTCAAACAGATGATTTTTAAAAAAGTGTGAAACTAATATAATACAAATGACATTTAATTACGTTTCTAGAAAATATATATCCTTTTTTTATATTATTTGATTAGTTAATATTCTGTTAAGTTAGAAAAACTTTATTCTTTTTCTGAAAAATTTTATTGAGTTGTGCCTTTTAAAGTAACGATATATAAAATTGTGTTGGTTTTCCAATTATTCTAGGTACTTAAAGAATGTTTAAGAAATAAAAAAAGAAGATTAAGATTGTAAAAGTAACTATTTTAATCTAAGGAATAAAATATTTGATCATATAGGAAATTTATACGATTTAAAAATAACGGACTGTTATCTTGAGCTATATATAATTCAACTATGATCGCGCAAATGTACTAAACTTTAGACACAGTAAGAGAAAGATTCATTATCTAAATATATCTGTAGTTCCAGAGTGTTTGTGGAAAACGGAGAATAAGGTTAATGCGCTTTTTAGAGGCTTTTGAGTACCCTAAGATTCTCTTAGATATACCCTTTTCGCGGAGAAGCAGGTGAACGTCAGGAGGCAAAGAATTGCAGCTAACAGAAGCGGCTAAAAGATCCAAGCCAGTGGAGAATGCAACTACCCTATGCGCTTTCTTTAGTGTCCTCCTCATACCTACACCGGATAAGCCGTCCCGTCCCGTTCCATCCCCTCAGTTCTTAATTCTGCTGGTTTGTTGAAGTTGGCTATTTGGATTATACGAATTTTCCTGCGTCTCGGCATGGCTTCCTTCAGTCTCTTTACCATCATTTAGCGTATCTCACAATCAGTTAAACTGAACTTTTATTTAAATCGCGTCTCGATAATCAACAGCTGACATTACGTATCACTTGCAGGATAATAAAGGTCTATCTACTAAAAATAATAATTTTCTATCTGAAACGACTCGGAAACAAAGAACAAATTTGATTTTAAAGAATAAATCGGTGGAGTTGCAGTTAATAAACATTCATAATTTTAATAAAAATGTGTTGGCTTGCAAACAAATTAGAAATATTTTCCAATTTTGTTTTTAATCTGAAGTTCTGAGATAAAAGTAACCTGAACTTTTACACACTTTAACCAAAAAAGTTTACAGTCGGACAAGGCAGTTCAGTTTCCTTAATGACTAGGAAAGAAAACAAGAATCCTTAAAGAGAATTGAATGGTCCATTCGGATATGAGTTTTTGCGATACTATTTAGGTAGTTGCAGCTGTAAAACTGATCGCACAATAATGCAATTTTAAAAGAAATGAAATAAATTCAGTAGAAACAGTGAAAGAGTGTTTGCATTAAATATTTGAACTGCAAACTTCATCATGCTCTTGGCATTGTTTTTATTAGGGTTTAAAAAATTTTATTATTGTATTGAAATTTGAAATCAAAAGGCAGTTGCAGTTGTAGAACTGATTGCACAATGTACAATAGCAAAGAATAAGAGTAAGGAAGCATTTGCATTAAATATTGGAATTACAAACTAATGTTTTTGATATTATTCTTTCTTAAGTATCTTTTTACAAATTTTATAATCGTTAGAATTTGGAATTGTTACGTATATATTATAAAACGAGACGAACAAAGCAATTAGATGTGAACAAAAAACGACGTTGAAATATTTTTATGTCAATAGCAAAGAACGATGATAAAAAAAAACGAGGAAAGGATTGTAAGTCGGAGGATTTGCAAGTAGGCATTTGAGTTGGTAGACATTATCCTAGGATGACTTTTTCATTTCTCTCGCCGAATTTGTCGGCAAGTTAAAACAGTCCGCAATGCCGCGAGAGTGTCATAAAAGTGGAACGTCGTATTTTCTTTCTGCTGAGTCTTCCTCCTTTTTTTTTGCGTTTTTTCGTTTTAATGGACGCTTTCTCGACGAGATACAGGAGGACGAGCATTTTCTTATTGATCGGGGATTCACAACGTCGATGTTCTTCATGAAATTCACAATGACGTCGCTCCTGCAGAAATCAACGCCTGACGCAAACGCGTTTGACGTTATGAATTATTAACGTATTCAATTCTCCTGTTTTCGTCGACGAGGCCGGAAATCGGAATGAATCGACAATGATGAAAGTTGTCAGTTAGATTCCATTAATAGCATAAGATTTTCGCCTATGATTTTCCACTCCGTCCGAGAACATGGTGCGGACGATAAAAAACCTTTACGGTGAATGCGTCGACGCTTCGGTATATTCGGTGAAGCATTGTACCTTGTGGAGCACTATACTTTACATACGTACGACCGTGTCGTATATCGGCAAACGTATTTTCGAAAACCTTCTTCGATATTCTGCGAGTAGTTCCTTTGACTCTTTTTTTATGCCATTTCGTCTTCCCTTATTTGAATTTAGAAAAATGTACCCTCTGACAGAGTATTACAGTGCGTATTATCCAATATTTCTTGTTACGTTGATATTAAAAGAACAATTTTTAATAATAATTTTTGAATGTTTTTGAATATTGCGTTTAATAAAAATTTATTTATATACATACTTATCTACATTTTTTATAAGTCCTATATTCTATATGCGAAAGTTAAAATATTAGTATTTGCATTTTTATCAAGTTTTCTTCATTTCAATTTTCAGGTATATAGTTCTATTGTTCTATATTTCCTCATATGTGGAAATTAATTAATATTAATTTGCAAATCTGTCTCATATATTTTATACAATTATGCCTTATTCATTAGAGCATGATAAACTCTGTCAATTTAATTCAATTTAATTCGGAGAACTCAAACAGCAAACATTTTGTATTTGCCACCACGAAAATCATTAAATTCTATTGGATCACATTCTATATTTAACAGACTGTGGCAGTTCTAAGCCGGACTGCATTTACTCGTACAGGCAGTCGATGTCGATTATTTATCGCAGAATAATATTGAGGATATTCTCCAACGTCGGACTGAATTTGACCGTTGCCTATGAAACAAATCAACCCCCATTGGGAATACTCGTATACCATCACGGCGGATATCAATGAACTCAAAACGACATGCAAAAATTCACTTTGTCGGTTTGCGAATTGTCCTAGCGGCAAGTTTCGTCCTGGAAAATTCAATTCGGGTCGAAAAACAGACAACACGAGAGAACAAATGGTTAAGCCGGTTCAGATCTCGCTTAATAAATCGTTCGCAGCTATACATCTCTTTCTCTTTTCTTTGTGCTTGTCTTTTATACGCGACTGCACCTGTACGTGTTGTATATCGTACAGGTATACGAGACTGCATTTTAGTTCACGAGCTTAGCGCAAAGGACAAAGCCATGTTTTCTTTTCTTCCATCTTATGTAGGACGCGATGTAGAAAGTGCTGAATGCAAAGGTGTCTATTATGCAAAGAGTTTTGATTCGAAAAGAGGGAAACACGTTATTGTGGTTGTGATAATTTTATTTTTAACCATTAGTACACACGACAATATTCTGGTCTTTTATTATACACGATGAGTTGTTGTTCGTGTTTCGGATTAATTTTTATCATGCTTTTACAAGTGTGTAATAATTTTCAAGTGATTCTTACACGTATTTTAACATCTTTAGAAAATATTTATGAAATTGTATATTTAAAAAGAGGAAAAGAGAGACCATAGTAGTCTGATTCCGACCTTAGTATATAAAAAAAAAGAAACGCGTGGAAGATTAATGAAATTCTTAATACACCAATCGTATATATGTATTAAGGATTAAAATTCATGTGTCATTAATTTTACTTCTTTCTTTCCCTAATGCAGAAATATGATTATGGAAAATACCACTTTTCGCCAAAATATTTATGAAGTTGTATATTTAAAAAGGAAAAGAGAAACCATTAATTGACCAAACGCTCTTAGGCCGGAATCAGACTACGCATTGAAGAATGAGATTGAAGATTGAAAGATTGAAGTTTGGCCAATCAGAACAAAAGGAGTCAAAATTTCTTGTCCTCATTGGTGAAATTTCAATCTTTAATCTTCAATCATAATCTTCAATGCATAGTCTGATTCCGGGCTTAGTATATAAAAAAAAGAAACGCGCGGAAACATTAATAAAATTCTTAATACAGCAATCGTACATATGTATTAAGGATTAAAATTCATGTGTCATTAATTTTACTTCTTTCTTTCTTTAATTCAGAAATATGATTATGGAAAATATCTCTCTCACTTTTCGCCAATCGACATGTCATTAGTCATATTTTTGGCTGGAAATTGAAAAATTTACGATTGAAAAAAAAGACGAACTGCATATAAATCTTCCGAATGGCTTTCTTTCATTCTTCCATATCTAAATGCGAATTCCTAAGCAGGTCGCGCCGAATCCGCGGAATACGAAAAGTCGAATTTACATTCGACATATATCCATGAGAGATTGCTGAAGTGTATATTCGTATCAGTCTTCAAAGTCACCCTGCAGTTTTTATCGTCGAATTAATTGAAACTTTGGTATAGAAGACACTGCTTTTTGTAAAACAGAAGAACTCTCCAATTTCTAGAGTGATTTGTTTGTACGTTGTTTTTGTGTTTTCCTTTTCGCTTTGGGTTTGTATTTTCCTGTACTTCTCTTTGCTATTTTCCCATTTTCAGATAAGTCTTGTGTTTCTGTAATTATCGTTTAATCGTACTAGATTGCGAAAAACGTTTACAGGACCGTTTATTCATTTTATATTCCATTTATCGTATTCTGATACGCGTGCAATATCGGAAAAGCAATAATCTGAAATTTAATTCAGAACCCTATTATATTTCATGCACCGTCGATGTTTATGAAGACATTAGTAATCTTAGTTCGATAAAGGAACTTTTTTTGAAAATTATAATCGTCGGAGTTGGAGATATCGGAGTCGTCTCACACGTTTTATTCATCGGATATTTCGATACGGTCGACTTGGTCGGAAATCAATTTCCTTGGATGGACATGGAGACAGAGATGCTACTGGGGATAACCCAGATATTCTTATTTACTTCATACATAATAAAAGAATGAGAGAAAATAAAGAAAAAGAAAGAGAAAAAGAGGGAAAGGAAAAAGAAACAGAAATCCGCTCGGAAGTGCACGTTCCTCAGTCTTCCTCGCAGGACTATTATACACCATTATCTCGATCTAGTCCACCCCCTCATCTCACACGTATATATATATATATATATATATATATATATATATATATACACACACAAGCGGGAAAGTACGCAATACAAGCAAGTGGAATTCAGTGGCACGAAATAGTACTCCGCTATAGCACATTCACCTTGGTCAGGAAAAAGGTATAAGGTTAGAGACCGAGAAGAAAGCGAAAAAGGAAGAGCTACGAAAGGAAGAAGGCATTCTGAAAGCTTGCTCTAGTGACAGATCTGTCAAATCCTGGGATACACAGGTTCTTCAGTTCTACGAGGTATCGTCTAATTCCTGGATTCTCAATGTTATACATATTTCTGCCTTCTCCAATTTTTATCTGCTGAAATCTACATCTTTTTACCTAGACTTTTGTAGTCTCAGATGCTATATACGATCCCCTTTCTCTCTCTCTCTCTCTTACAGATCTCTTTATCTTATTTTATTTTATCTCCATCGCGCTCTGGATTACCGTCGTTCCTTTCTTTGTATTCAAGATTTTTAGATCTATGCATCTCGCGATACTTTTGCGCTGTAAAACCTTACTTCCTCATACCACTTCAAGGATTTAACGCTCGTCTTCTTTCTTTGCCGATAGACAGAATCTTGAAGAGGAAGAAAGGTATGGCTTGCGCTACCGTAGAAAATTACCTCCGTCCGACTAGCATTGGAGATTCTGCGTGTCAGTCTCTCCTCCATGCTCCTTGCACGTTCTATCGTCGTTTCTTTGTATCCTCTTGCCTGGCAGGAAGCAAGGGGATTCAGGATTTCCGCCAAACCAAACGTAGGTTTTCCCTTCGACGGGTCCAGAACGTCCGATTCTGCGTCCGCTTTTTCCTAGTGTCGACTTTTTATTATTTTACGAGCCACAGCAGAAAACAGTGGCAAGGATTTCAAACGTCTCCTGTCGCGACACTGAATGAAACCTTCCAAACATTTATTTAATGAAGTGATAATGACTATTTATGCAATTTTGCAAATTATTAAATACTACAATTTTTAGCACAAGTATATTTTTTATGGTTCTTGAATAATTTTGAATAGCATTCTTATAATTAAGTTCTCAATTATATTTATTATAATTTTTTTAATCGTTACAATAACAGAAATAATTTTAAACAATAATAATTTTGATAATTGATTTTAAATTAATTTTCATATTTTGTCTTAAAAATTCTCGAATTTTTGGATATGCCTTCTTTAATTATTAATCTAAAAATTCCATAATCGAATTTTTGCAATTACATATTAATTTCAATGATGGATGTCAGTTCTTGTTAGAATAATCTTTCCATGATAATATTTCTTTTCACTCATACATATTTAGGACCGAACGGACAAGCTTTTATGGTGTCCCTTGTGTGAAAACGTAGTATCCTATAAATTTTTTCTCAATCTTTTATGTCATCGTAACGAATCCAAAGAGGACAATGTATCACGTGGCGATGGCACCTGTAGTAAGAGATTTGATCGAGGCGTGAATTTATGCGTAAGCTCTTTATGGCACTTTCGGATTTCTCGTTTCCATAAGGTTAGCTGAAAAAAGGAAGTGCTACGAATTGATTGGTTTGTTGAGTGAAGTCATGTCTGAATAAGAGTACTTTTCCCTCCCTTGACCCTCCATCGTAATAAATAGGGTGACGAAAGCATCACAGGGCTTTTCACTAATGTCTGCCTATCCCAACACGTCCTTAAGAAAGAACTACAGAAGGTGAATGAAAAAACAAAATCATCTAGAAAACTTTTTACCATCACGTCATTGCGACTATAAATTTTTGTTTCAGAGAAAAATGAGCAGCAAAATTTGCAAATCTACCACGATAATGGAGCAGTATTTAATTCAAAAGAATATAGAGATTCATCGACATCGCTTTTATATTTTATATTTTATATATTAATAAGTACTAAAATTTGATACTTAATTATATAACTTTTGATATGAAAAATAGATATGTAAATTTTCATTAATCTTTAAACGATGAAAAAATTTTAAGTCGCAAGCATATAAATATATATGTATATATTTTTTATATTAAAATATAAATATTGTGAATAACAATTGTAAGAGAGAGAGAGAGAGAGAGAGAGAGAGAGAGAGAGAGAGAGAGAGAGAGAGTGTTAACAGATCTTATATTAAAATTACAAACTAAATAATCTGATAGAGATCAAATTTTTAAATAGTCCGATAGAGATGAGATATATGATAATTACGACGTGCTTCCAGACTCGTGCCAAGAAGTTGAACAATATTGATGAGTTTCTAAGCTTTCGCTGATTTAACATGTCTAACGTTTTTGAACAAAATGTAGGTAGACAGTGCGAAAAACTGCCCGTTCGAGCTGTCGTGTATTTTGTGCTTCATAGCGGTGCATGTTTGAATTTCGCAGCACGTAGTCGTAGGAAATTAAGACCAATCAGTGGTGATATGTGATTTACGGCGATAGTCAGTATCGGCGAGCAGCAGGGATTACGTCGGACTCCATCGTGGCTCTTTTCCCGCCGCTGCTTTTTTCCGAATTCATTCCATTGGCGTACCTGCGCTACGTCTCCATTACGAATTGGATCCGGTAAATCTGTGCCATTTGAGGAACAAGCTGGATTCTGTGCATCAGTTCGGATTTTGTATATTCGAAGTCTAAGCCTGTGGGTCATGTGATTGCCAGCATAGATTTTGTCAATGAATATATTCATAAATATATTGATATTATCTGAAAAAATATTGCATCTTATTACATAACCAAAGTCTTTAATAGTTTTGTTTATCTTATTTTCTTCAACATAGTTAAACGTTTTTATAATATACAACATATTATGTTTGCCATACATTGTCGTATATTACTAGTATATTACAATGTGTTACCTTTAACATAACAACAATTGATATTAATTTAATGTTACATTTTTCTTATTATACAAAATACGTATAATTTTCATACATCGCGTGTAACAAATAATTCAGTCTTAATATATGTGTTCCTTCATGGCGACGTTACGTCCAAGATTCTTACAAGAAAACGAGCGCAAATATCGATATTCTGAGATAATACGGAGGAAACGAAGTCTTGCCTTTTCGCTCTGTATTCCGCGCCGCGAGGTACGCGGAAATGGAATATTAAGGATTCCTTTTGGAATTTCAACTTATGATTTCCCGCCGGCGGGTAAAGTTCCACGAAGGATGTAACGATTGTATAACGATATCGAGATATCGCAGGAGTTTTAGTGTTTCAAGATTCCGGAAGCCCCATAGCTACGCAGGGGACCTCCGACATTCGCAAGAAAGAGCATACTTCCCGAGTATTTAAAAGTATTCCATTCTTATTCTACAAATTTTGCATACTCTGTATATTAAAAATTGTTAAATTAAGAGTAAAATAGATGCGCATGTGTTGAAATTCTTTTTCTTTGCTCTTTCACAAAAATATAACGATTCAAATGCGGCCACAAAGTTAACGATCACGGCTGAGATGCACTTCAATTCTTAATCTGTCTCGAGAGTACCAGCGATGTCTGTTGTATTACCTATATACATACGTAGACATAATAAGAATAGACCGAGCGTGAGGTTTGAAACGTGAAGACCAGATAGAAAAGAACAAATGGATGCCGTGTAGCTTTCTCTTTCTGGCTAGGAAAGAGTGGGGAAGGGAAGTAAGCTGTGAATATCTGCTCTCTGTCCTTTTTCGGATCTGATCTTTATGCCAAAGTAGAGGACACGCTCGGTCTATTTTTATTATGTCTATGACTGTATGTGCACGTTCGATTAGAATTTGTTTTTTTAATGTTTTTAAATTAGAATTAAATTTTTTTAATTTATCATACTTTTGAGAATATGCAACGTCGTGATTTGAAAATGGATTTCAAAGATTTGAATAACAATTTATTTTATAATAACGGCGAAAGAACAATGTAAGGCTGGCGTATTTTAATGATGACTTGTACTTGGGGACACAATGTGATTTAACGATCTCCTTATATAGGAATGGAAGTAAGGTCTTAGGATGTTATAGAAATATAACAGCTGTAAAACCGGTCGTTAAGCGCGCGAAGAGCGGAAATTTTCGCTCGGTATCTCCGTAGAAATTTCCGATAGGTAGGAATTTTGGTGCTTAAAAGATACGAAACTTAAGAATTCGATAATATTGGAGCGTAGGATGATCTTGAAATTATGCATGGGATTGTAGCCTATGAATTTCTCGGCTAATGAGAGAAAAGTCTGCCAACTTTTTGATCCTCTGAGAAATTTCGAAACTGTTTGATTAATTCAACCTACATTTAGAAACAACTTTTAGCCCTTGTTAACCGGTAACTTTTACAGATATAAGCAACAAGAAGTTAAAGGGGAAGCACCGCTTTTTCCACAGCTGAAATTATTTGGAGAATGCATGCTGTCTACATATCTACATTATATACAGTGAGTGCAGAAAGTATTCGTACAGGAGAGATTTTTATTAAAAAAGCCTTATTTGTAGAAAACGAACATTAATTAGCAATTTATTAACAATGAATACAATAGATGGAACGTTTTCTTTTAAATTCTTATAAACAAAAAATATAGTAATCCAAATATACTGTCCTAATAATAATCAAAAAGTAAAAAATTATATTATTTTATTGTATAAAAAATATTTGTACACTTGTTTTTAATTTATATACCTAATATATTAATTTGATATTTTGTAGGATAACCGTTAACATTAATCACAGCCCGTAGTTTTCGGTGCATCGATTGCACTAGGTTTCGCGTGGTTGTTGATGAAATAGATTCCCATTCTTCTCGAAAAGCGATTTTTAAATCTTCTCGATTAGAAATCTACCTTTTCCTAATAGCATCTCCAAGAATGCTCCACAAATGATCAATCAGGACTAAGGTCCGGTGATTGCGGAGGTGTATACAATTGTTTTGGTATATTATACAACAGCCATTGCTTCGTATTGTAAGCTGTATGCTTAGGATCACTGTCATGTTGAAAAATATAATTATCGGCAATTCCCAATTTTTGTGTACGACAGAAAGGTTTTCCTTCAAAATTTCGGTATACATTTTATGATCCATTATGCCATCAATAATATGTAAATTGCCGACACCTGCTGCGTTCATACATCCCCAAATAATCACGGAATTGCCAGCATGTTTAACTGTGGGTATGAGATTTTTTCGAGCGAGTTCCGTATTTTTTTCGCCACACTAAATGACTTCCATCAGAATCAAAAACATTAAATTTACTTTCGTCTGAGAAAATCACTGTATTCCAATAATCAGATTTATTAAGATGTTGTTTCGCAAATTCTATTCGTTTAATGTGATTAGTCGCACTTACCCAAAACTTTTTTCTAGCAACACGGCCATGATATCCATTCTCATGGCACACATTTCAAATTGTAGTAGTAGAAACGTGTACACCGCGATTTTTAAGTGCGGCCGTAATCTTTCGGACACTTGTTTTTGGGTCTATCTTTATTTGACGAATTATAAAACGTTTGTCTGTCTCACTTAAAATCCGAGACCAGCCTTCTCAACTAATTTTTCAATGGTGGTCTAATGGCTTAGGATGCTCGTACGGTTTACAAGAGATCCGGGTTCAAGTCCCGGCCGAGGTAATATTTTTCGCAATAAATTTATTAACAGTTTTAATATATTAACATCTTTATAATATATGATGGTTGATGGTAGCATTAAAATTATTAAATTGCTGGTCAATTTAATTCGCGATTACTAGAGTAGTTTTAATTGCGTTTATTTAGTCCGGAAAAATAATTCGGCGCGCAGTTTGAAAAAGACTGCAATATGGTATACTCGTATATGCAAGTACATATATAGTATATATTAGTAATTTAAGATTGAATTATTTAAAAGCAACGAAGATTCAGCTTCGACCGTAATAGGTCTTTTAAATTTCTAGTATTGATTGTGTTTCTCACATATAATACGGTCTAAAATAAAGATATTATTTTTCACCTATTATTTTTCTTTCACAAAAGCGATCAATTATTGATTGAATTGTCGATCGAGGTCTGTCGATAAGCTGAGCAATCTCACGAAGATATTTACATTGATCGTGTAATTTAATTATAACTTTTCGCTCTTCTTCAGTTGTCTCCTTGCCTTTGCGACTCATTTTGCTTGAATAACACAATAAGACTGATGTTATTTATTTTTCGAAGGTAGCGCGCATAATTGGAGAGCGTTCTATCCTAATATAAACAAAAAAGTTTCGGCGAAAATAACCTTGTTTGTGATCTTAGAAGCTAAATTTCTCGATTGTACGAATACTTTTTGTTCATTTAAATAATATAATTATTCATTTTTGCTTATTATTAAGATAATATATTTTAATTGTACATCTTTTTAAATAAAATAATTTTGAGAAAGATACTAACTATTGTATCTATTGTTAATAAATTGTTAATTAATGTTTATTTTCCACAAATAATTTTAAATAAAAATCTCTTCTGTACGAATACTCTTTCTGCACTCACTGTATATATACATATACATATATAAAATGTATATTGTAGACTATATATACGTATTTCACGCGTTGAGAATCTCGCGTTAAGAGATATCCCGAATATCCGGCGTCAGGCAAATACTGCCGGGGGTGGCAGGCACGAAATCAATGCGAGCGACACACGTAGCTACATGCGACGTACACGTGTATGCGTCGCTCAGTGCTTGCACCTGACAGCCGAATACTGGGAAGCAGCTGCATCGTCATTTTGTGGAATTGACTTGGATCGACATATCGACTCGAGAGGCGGTCGCATGTATCCACGATGTATGACTTGTAGCACCCCTAACTACTGTTGAGGGGCACGCATTGGCATTCGACAGATGCACTCGGCGCGCCTGAAATCCTAAGTGTAAAAACTATCGTATATACCAGAGTAAGTACACCTCTCTATGCAAAAAATTGATCAGCCGTTTACTTTTCGCGAGCTGCTGTTTTTCTACCATCGCAATTCTTCTTCGCTGTAGGGATCTTAAGTAGTAGTAGTAGCTTGGGAAGATCTTTCTAAAATAAAACCGAGCGATACTTTCTCTCTCTTTTCTGCAGACACTAACCAACTGACAATGAGTGACGGTCAGCGACCGTCGAAGGCAGTAGAAATAGCTTTCACCCTCACCCTAACACATCGACGGTGGTATAAAATACAGTCATCCCTTACGCTTGACTCTATTAAGTTTACAATCCAAATTGAAATAAATTATTTAAATCCACAAAACGTTAAACATGTCTATAAAAATTTTATATAAATATACTGTTAAGTTTTTTGCAACTTTTTAAATCTAGATTTACGTATTTTTCTCGATATAAACTCATTTTTTCTGAGAAAATTTTCTCTTCCGTAGAGGAGAGCGGGGGAACTCTGCGAATACCTAAGAGAAAATTTAAATAAAGTCACAATTATTTATCAATTTTTTTTATTTAAAAGGTGTTCTGGTTATTTTGCTTCAAACTACAATAATTAACATTCATACGTTATGAATATAAATCATAATTTTAAACAAAAACAAAACCTTTGCCGTTTGGAATTATATTTTCTCACGCGGAGTAATTGGCAACAAGACATTATTATACTGATAGAAGCTACAGAAAGTTTTAAAAGTTTTTTCCTCCGTATCTGTTAGTATGAATCAATACAATGTTTCATCGGTAGTTATAAATATGAAAGGTTTGAAAATTATACATTTATACTCATTTATATACATTAACACACACTTTCCTTTAAAACAAGTTCTAGTTGAACTAAATAGATTAATATTTACCAAAGATACAATTTTAAAAAATGTATATATACATATGTTATAAGAATAAAAAAGAGTAAGAAGTTCTACTAGTACATACATATACATATATAAGACTTTTATAAGTGCTAAATAATTATCGGCTTTATTTAACTTTTCCTTCAGATATTTGCAATTGTACCATTTTCTCTTATATCAAAATCACCTAAAATATGTAATGGTATTTACCTTAAACGGCGTACGTTCTATGGTCACGTTTTATAGTGCAGCACTAAGCGGACTATCACTAGATGCAAGAAATAACAGGTTATCGCTATTTTAATATACTACAATAGTATCATTTGCGCGTTTATCCCATATTCACAAATTCTCCACTCTCCCTTACTCATAGCTTTTTGTATGGAAAATAATATTCAAAGCGATCTCAGGCGTTACGGAATCGTATTAATAAGTAACGTAACGTGTGCAAGGATAAACGCTAAACGTATTGAGGGTTACGAGTAGTCTAGATACCCGATAGAACAAGGAAAAGCGAACCCCCGCAGACAGACATAGCACGGCGGAAAGCACCTCTGACAGGGTAGTAAAGCCCTCGTTACGTAACTCTCTGTCGTTGCTTATTTGTGTTACCAGAAACTTTGCGCATGTTAATTAGTAGATATGGTTAGCAGTTATGGTTAACTGAAGTTTGTAGCCCACGCCCTACCGCGACCCACCCGTCGCGGCCGTTATAACGACAACGACTTATTTGCATCTGAGCTGTGCAACGCGGGTCCTTCTCGCGCCCTGTCTGCTACCCTTCGATGTAGCACTTTGATGTAGGTTTACGTTACGGAAGAAAGGTTTCTATGAAACCCGTTTGAAGCTAATGTATTATTCAATTGAGAAAACAGCGATTCTAAGCTACATAATTTTTTAACTAAAAGACATCCTTTGTACCTCTATCTCTTCTATCCCTTTAAAAATATTAAACATACTCAATTAGAAGAATATCGATTCTAAATTACAATTTGAAATGAGGTATCCTTCTCGAGAAGTATTACAACAGATTATTGGTCGTCTCCTTGTAGCAACAAAGAACTAAGTTGATTGCATTTTCTCTGATCGTTATCAACTTTTCTAAACGTGTGGGTCAAGTTTATATTTTTTTAGTTACGACCTCTGTGACGAAAACGGAATGGAGTCAAAATATTGGCGGTCGTGAATTACGACGAGAAAATTTTGTACAAATATTTGCGCAACGTAGCTGCGTACATATACATGCAAACACTAGTTCCATCTGTATATTTCGCCAGCATATACATATATGTCAATCTAAAAATAATAGCTAGTTTGCATGGCAGAGTGCACGGTATTTTTGCCCTTATTATTGTAAGTCAATCAACCTGTGTATGTACTTTGGACCTTCTTTTTACTGAAATATTCTTTACAAAGTTAACATTAAAATTGGTTGAGAGAGAGAGAGAGAGAGAGAGAGAGAGAGAACATAAAAATATGAAAACTTTAACCCTTGTAAACGAGAGACATTTGGAGTCATTCCTTTTTATTTTGTAAACTACTTGTTTAATTTTTATGAACTTGGCTTATGCAGGGATAATTTGATAATACTTTGTTCAAATCTAACAGGTTAAAAATAAAAAATTGAAAATGATGAATCCAATATGGCAAACAATTTTAAAGAAATAATCTGATTATGACAACATTGAATTTTAGGGAAATTTTAATTGCGAAATAACATCGAGTTTCTAGTTTCACTTCATTTGAAGCTTATCAATTCTACGCAAACAGTTAGTACTGATTTCCAAACTCTGATAATGAGCCCTGTGACACTAGATCCTCCACCATTGGAAGTTACTACCCCTTTGAAATTTGACATTTTCAGGCTACATTCAGCTCAATGATATCAAGAATCCTCCTAAAAAAAGAATTTCACGATAATCAGATTATTTTTTTGAAATTTGAATTTTAAAATTTTAGTAACCAGAATCGAACTTAGTGATCCCATAAACTCTTATAAAATAAGATCTTTTCTAAGAGTTCTTTAAGTTTCTTTGTTAGAAAGTTTCCATCCTCAAAGGGTTAATTACAATCTATGATAAATCCCACAGCCTTTTTTAATATTACACAAATGTAAATAATATTTAAGTGTAAGTGCATATTGTGTAAGCACACGATGTCTTGGGTACTCTACCACATGTAGCAGATACAAAGTATTTTATTTGAAAACAATTTACTCTCTTTACTGTGAAACTAAAGATTAGATGTAAGAGCATAAGCGTATACCGCAAATCGCGGTCTAACGCGTTTCACAGGGCGACCGGCCAGCTATCCTGTTTCCAATTACGCCGACTGGCCGGAGATAAGTGGTGGTTACAGTTACGGTTACACAGTTACACCTTACGTCACGCAGTACGCCCTCTCGCGTTACTCCCAATGCGCGCGCGCGCTAATATCCCTCTCCGCCGGCTATAATTACCAAAGATATATTACGCTTAACTGCCTCCCGTTAACCGGGAGGCAGCATGTGGATACCAACTACGCTGGATAACCGTTGCCGGATAGCTCGTTAAACGCCAACTTACCGACGCATCGCTCACACGGCCACGATCTGCGGATGTGACGCGATGACGTTGAATACAACTCATGCAAATACCATATATAAGAACTTCTTCAAGTTTCGTACGAGGAGGTACAAAGTATTCTGCGTACAAAGAAAGAATAGGTATGTGAAGAAATCGAAAAGAGAAGTTTAAAGGAAATCTCATGACGTGCGAATTCTGATACGTTTGAACATGTGTGGTTTACGAAATCAGGCGATTGAGAAAGTAAAAAGTACTTTGCATTATTTGCAAATTCTTTCAATAGTGAAAGTTTAAATGTTTGATATCAGCCATTTCTTTTCGCATTACTCATATAATCACTCAACGCCATCGTCATGAAAATTTAAATTGTTTTATGCTAACAATTACATTTTGCATTAAGTTGACGTTTATGAGATCCCGTTGTCAGTTACAATTCCGTGTTGTCTGGCTCCAATGATTTACGCATCGTACGTCACAATGGCGGCGGAATTACAGCCCAGAATGAAACGCAACGAAATCACATCGAAATCGTGGAGTCATTCGTGATGATCGTCAAGTGACAATCTCAAGTCATTAAATTGCCATCGGTACAATGACCACCTTAAATGACAACCGGAATTAATAGGGCATGCGGTCGATCTACAATTTCTGGTATTCCGAATTTTTGTAACATTGCAAATAGGAATTGTGCTGAAACTGTCGTTAGCAGACACTATTCAAATATCGACAATTTCTGCGATTTATGACTGATTATTGGTCGCATCCTAATTGTAACTAATTTATTTCTAATTTTCTACCTTGTAATCATAGTTTTCATAACTCAAATTGATTATATTAATTATAAGTTTATCAAAGATATAAATCGAATTAACGGTAAATAATGCTAAACATAATTCATCAAGTTTCGGTGTTCTTTCTTTTATACAGGGAGGGGCATTTAAAACAGGTCACCTGAATAACTTGCTTATTTTTAACGATAGAAGAAAAAGTGTCAAACAAAAGTTGTATGGTTTCGAGGGGCACATAATGTATGTTAATAATTGTTTTGTGTGGAGGTGGAGGTGTTAAGGATAGGCAAAGGTCAAATTTGTTTTTTTAAATAGAATGATATGTTTTTACTTACATTCTAATAGAGTATTTCAAGACAAATACAATGACCTATAATTGAAGGTCATTCAAGATTACGCAAGGTCAATAATGGAAAATAATTGAATGTAGAAAAATAAATTGTTTCAAGGCACTCTTCGAATAATTTCGTGTCTTTTCTTCTTGTTGGTATACCGCTAATTGTTCAAATGTATCACGGTAAATGTACAATGTATGTAAATAAACATTGAAGGTTTATTTAAACATAACAAGGTTAGCTGTAATTGAAAATAAATTGTTTGAGGAATGATATGTTTTTACTTACATTCTAATAGAGTATTTTAAGACAAATACAATGACCTATAATTGAAGGTCATTCAAGATTACGCAAGGTCAATAATGGAAAATAATTGAATGTAGAAAAATAAATTGTTTCAAGGCACTCTTCGAATAATTTCGTGTCTTTTCTTCTTGTTGGTATACCGCTAATTGTTCAAATGTATCACGGTAAATGTACAATGTATGTAAATAAACATTGAAGGTTTATTTAAACATAACAAGGTTAGCTGTAATTGAAAATAAATTGTTTGAAGCATTTTTCGAATATTTCACTAATTTACTTATTTGCGTACTTACCGTTACAACAAGTGTTCAAAATGATGACCCTGAAATCGACGCATTTTCTGAAACGTGTCAATACAGATAACACTGCACGACGAATTTCATTCAATCGCAACGCAAGCTTTTCTTATATGCTCCTTCTTGTCTTCTCTTGTTATCGGCATTTCGCTGTACATTTATTGTTTTAACTTTCCCCACAAATAAAAATCCATAGGTGTTAAATCTGGGAAACGTGCGGCCCATTTGTTATTTCCTGAACGGCCAATCCAACGATCTCCAAATTTTCTGTTTAGCAATTCAGCAATAAACCGTGCAGAATGAGCAGGACATTCATCTTGCTGGTATCGCATTGATTGTCGTACGTTCAGTGGAAGATCTTCTAATAATAGTGACAATATTTCTATTAAAATCTAAGTGCATACTTGCGACTATTTAATGGTCCATCGATAAAATGAGGACCAATTATTTTATCATTAAGAATTCCGGCCCAGACATTTATAGACCAAGGTCTCTGCCTGTCCACTTCTCTCATCCAATGTGGGTTTCCAACTGACCAATAGTGCATGTTGCGAAGATTTGCTTGTCCATTGTTTGGAAATGTAGCTTCGTCAGTAAATAAAATTTCAGTGATAAACATATCATCTTCTTGTAGTCTTTGTAGTGCCCATTCATAGAATTGTACATGATTTTGAAAATCATTGCCATGTAACTCTTGATGAAGTGAGATACGGAAGGAATGAAATTTATTGGAAAGGAGTATTCGCAGAACACTTTGACGACTAATACCACTTTCACGTTCAAGCTTGTACTTATATTTGGATTTAATGCTACAGCAGCTAAAATTTCGTTGAATTTCTGTCATCAGTTGCTTTCTTGATTCGTTGCGTTTTTTATTATCCATACTTCCTGTTTTTTGAAAAGTTTGTACTATGTTTAAAAAAAACAGAGAATGAGGGATAGACACGATCGTGAAATCTTTCAACATACAAACGTACTGCTTCTCTCATAATTTGGCGACATTCATCGTAGACGAAAATCATATCGACTTTTTCCGCTTTCGTATAACGCATTTCGCAAGACACGCACTTTGATCGATAGATGAATTCAAACTGATCAGTAAATATGGATAATGCTATGTGTGATTCCATTTAAATGGTATGTAAATATTTACATATACTTGAACGATTAGTGGTATACCAACAAGAAGAGAAAACACGAAATTATTCGAAGAGTGCCTTGAAACAATTTATTTTCCATTACATTCCATTATTTTCCATTATTGACCTTGCGTAACCTTGAATGGCCTTCAATTATAGGTAATTGTATTTGTCTTAAAATGGTCTATCAGTATGTAAGTAAAAAACATATCATTCTATTTAAAAAAAACAGATTTGACCTTTGCCTATCCTTTAAGCCTCCACCTACAAAACAATTATTGACATCACATTATGTGCCCCTCGTAACCATGCAATTTTTGTTTGACACTTTTTCTTCTATTGTTAAAAACAAGCGAGTATTATTCAGGTGACTTGTTTTAAATGCCCCTACCTGTATAAATAAAATAGAATATCTAAGATTTATTGTATTATCTCTCTCTATTCTTTATATTTAATTTGTTAGTCTAATTGATTTTTATGTTTAAGTATAGTAAAGATAATAATTTATAAAAAAAGTATTTGTATAGAAAAATGCTTTGGATTGATACTTAATTTGTCTCAATAGCGTTTACTGGTAAACCAGTCGTTTATTAAGTAAACATTGTAGTTTAAACTACCTAATCTAAAAGATACGTATTTAAGTAATAAACCAATTTTTTATTTGAAATATTCACTACAATCTAAGGAAACTATTTAGCAGCGTTCCATGTGTATAACAACCGCAGCTTCGAATTCCTACGAGATAGTCTCGGTAATCATTGGCTAATTTAATTTTGCGAATTCCGGCGTTCTACCATACCTGGTAGTCGTAATCAAGAATTGTCGCAAATTGAGCTCGATCGAGCTATCGCTCGCCTTTGAACACTTTGCGGAAGTTGCGAGCGACCCATCGGTCGTCCTGTCAATTTTGAAAGGAAAACACACGACGCCAGGTTAGGCGCTCTAACGAGGAAACTCTGAGACTACCGGACTCTAGTATAGGGGCGATCGATCGACGCTTCATCTTTGAAGTAGCTCTCTCGGAGTGCATTTACCAAGTTGTGTCTGATCGATGACCTTCCGTCAATCATAACTCAGTCTACGTCGAGGTTTCCGACATGTCACTATCTGGACAATTGGTTCCCTTTATCTTTGACGACGTGTCTTTGAGTTAGCGTGATAGATTTCGCAAAATGTATTGCCGCTTTATGAAGGTATGCATTTGGAATGAGAAACTTGATATAAAAAAAGTATTTTTCTTTTTAATAAATTTAGTAATCTTAGTGAAAAGATTAATAAGAGATTATAAATAATAAAGGATTAATAAATATGTCAGAGCTGCAATAAAAATATAAGCATATATTGTTCGACAATATAAAAATAAATTCTGAATGTTTGCTAGAAAAATGATCTGTAATTGATTAACGGAACTCACTAAAAATTGATGAAAAAATATTTATCTTGTTTCCAATAAATTCAATATATAGTCATTCAATATCAAAATCCGTTTGTGCCAAATATGAATACAATCAAAATTTAACTATGACGAAACTTAATTCTAAATTCCCAACGGAATACTATGCGCGATAACTGGATGAAACGAAATTTCAGCGCAGCAAACTTAATTTCAAGATCTAAATGGAGTCTGTTGCCCAACGAGATTTGTCAGTATACACGTATTTCTCTGACACTTTATTGATTGATGAAATATCAACAATCGCAGCTCAACCCATCGACTCTTTTCCAGATAGCGAGTTTTATAACCGGAAACATATCGAGCACGAGGAGCATATTTTTCCGCAAGAAGAACGCGATCGAGGAGAAACGAAAAGCAAATATATTGTACATTCGCGCGTGCATTCGCACTTCGATCGCACCGCGCGTAAAGACAGTGCAGCTTCGCGGATGCACGTCCGTAAGCTCGGAGCTCACTGCATGCATGCATGATGAATAGTTTGCGCAGACTGCTGCTGTCGGAAGTGACAGGACACAAAGTTATGACCGTTGCCGTCCTCCGAATTCCACAGTTCTATTCCACGCTTTTTGCACAGTTCTCTCCGTTCTCTCACACGAGCTTCTCGGTCTCATTCGTCCTCTACACTTCCTTGTCATCATCTTCAATTGCAACTGCTGCTTATTGCTCTATACGGAAATAGCTTATGGTTTCTTCCGTTTTTGCTTCCGCCTTACATCAACAGTGTTTTATTTATAATAAAATACGGCGCTTCTCTCTTTCTCATATATTACTATTACAATTTTAATAAAATTGAATAAAGATTATTATGACTTATCTTTTACTACTTAAAATTCTGTTAATAATGTATGATAATTTTGTAGAGGAAAAAGTGATAAGTAATGTGGACCCTGCTTCAAATTTTGTTATGATTAACATCATCTCTTGCAAAAACTTTTTAATTTGTTCTTGGATAGGTATCAAAGTTGTGAAACAATTATTACCATGACTGATGCGACTTTTTTGTTATCAATTGATGTTTATCTACTACGAGAAAATAAAGTTTTTTAATATCAAGTTAAATATCCTTAATCTGCAACAAGTTTATATCCTAAATTAATTTTTAAGAATATTATTTTTGTGAACTGTCTTAATAATGTCATGTGTGTGTGTCTTATATTAAATTTGAATTAATAAATTTATTGTCTGCGGTATCATTGCGGACTGGAATACAACTAAAAAGAAAAAGTTACACAGAAAGAACAGAATAGGGACTCACATTACGACCTTTTCCTCTAATAACAAATTGCTTTAAAGTTAAAGTATAATTATTAAACAAAACTAATGGGAATCTAATACGAATTTAATAAAAAAAATTGTTATTGCTTCCTCCGTTAGCAGTGACTATAAACTATAGACTACGCTTACTTATATATTCTGACGACCACGGTATCCACTATTTTTCGTTTAACGATAGGAAAAATCGATCGGTGGTACGTGCTTCCGGCAGGAAGCTTCAGATTTAAAAGTGTACCTAGCGGATCTTCGACGGCGTATCGCCTAAATCCACCCATAAAGATACCCATAAAGATCTAGAGGACTATACGATAAGGTGGCCTACGTATGGCACTGATTTATTGGCCAATATCGAATTCAGGCTAGGTGGAATGTATTTCGCTTGTCGGCTGTACATATAGGTGTATGACTCGATTCTTACTCGTGATATCATCAACCAGAGGTGATGTTTGTTCCTCGGCAGCTTCTTGGGTCGTGTTTTACCGTCCAGGCAAGACGACATTTTGGAGACGGTATTTCCAGAGATATCCACTCGAGACATCGTTCTCCTACGTCAGTGGCCTTGCAACTGGGATACCAGTTTGCCAGTTGCGACTTCGAGGTATTCTCGTATCATATTTTATGCAACGTCTGGTAGCTGGCATATCTACGCTTGAAATTCAATCCCTTGATAATTTAAGGATTGGTGAATTTAAAAATATTATTACTGTTTTAAAAATAATTCACAAAATTTTTTTGACTAGGAACGACTATTTTGTAAAAAAATTATTTACTTTAATTAATATGTCATTTCCCGAATCTTTTTTACTCATGACTACTATTTGTATGTATATTAGCGTTTTTATATATTAGTTATATATAATATTTATATAATTATATATTTTATACACAATTACTTTCATGAAAAAAATGGACTTATAAAATTAAAAAATATTTTTTTTCAAAAAACAAAGAATGATAAAATATTGTTTCTTATTAGTATTTTTGTATATTCAAACATAACGCTAACTGATAATATTCTTATATTGTACCTATATTGATTTAAGCTTAGAATTATAAATTTAGAATGTGTGCGTATTTCACAACTCTTCATCTAGGAATTTTAGAATCTTGGAAACATCTGCCTGAGACGCTATACCGCGTAAGAAGCATTGCGTAAAAGTTTCCAATCGACGCAGCCGCCATAAACTCGCAGAACCCCGAAAATCATCTCGAGATTTAAGCAAGTTTCCGGCGGTCGGAAATCACTTTCGGCGTTCTCCGAATTTCACCGAACTTCCTAAGCGGTTGTCGAGTTCGCGAACTACTTACGATCGGCCGACTCTTAAACCTCCGCTTAAACTTCGAGAACGGCCAATTCTCGGGGAGCTTTTTGTTCCATGATAACAAAAAATTTCTAGAAATCGTGTAGAAGCACGTAAAATCACCTAGTTGACAATTGTCGATAACGATATGAACTGAAAGCTACATCCAAATGAGTTTAGTGATATATTAGTGATATGGTATAAGAGACTTTTGGATTCAGTTTAAATATTTAATATGAATTTCAAAGATGTAAGACATACAAACATACCGGATCCAATATTTGTGCTAGATTCAGCAAATCTTTCTCTGCTTTTTATGTAAGTTATGTTTCGTGAGTTATCATTCCCTTAGTTACAATCCCTCAGTCAGTTTGTTTTATGAGCTGTGGCTATATATCCTTCGAAGAACACTTGTTGCTAAGACTCGAGCAGAAAGGAGAGGAAGCTTTTTTCTCATTTTCTATTTCTTTCTTTTTGTATGTTGTAAAATCATAATTTCATAAACAAGACAGGTATAAGCAGATTACTCTTATCTTCGAAGGAAAATGTCAATATAAACGATTCGATCGTGCGATCATGGGTAGAAATTACCGGTAACTTCGTCCAATCCGTTGGAGACTCACAAAAAGAAAAAGAAAAATTGTCGGTATGGGATGAAACAACTTTTTCTTTTTTTCGTTCAGATAAATAAACGTCGTGTAACAGCACTTCAGGGAGCAGTTTGCCTCGATGTCCTACGAAATTTATCTGACTGGTTTCCAGCTGCTCTTTAAGAAAATTCCTTTTAAATTACAGTTGTGATAAGTAATGATAAATTAAAAAATATAATTTGTGATCGCTTTTAACCGCATATATTTTATTAGAAATGTCTAAATAACTACGTAAAATTCTTATAAGATTTATGATTAACACAAGCAATATAAGTTATAAGAAAAAATTGTTTATTTATTCGCTTTTTATGTGAAACTTTTATGCAGTAAAATTCTTTACGGAGTTTTTTTAGAAACTGGATCATTCTCAATCATTTCTAAGTCTGGATTTAATCTCACTTATATCTAAATCCCATAATTCGAGAATCGTAGCATATAGGGATCAAGCGTTTTTCACTCTTCCTTCTTTCGCTGTTAAAAAAGCTCGGGATTTTTGGGATACCAGAAAGGCTAATCCTCAGGTTCGCACATGTACTTGGAAAGGTTTTGCCATTGGTGCATCAAAGCTAGACTCGGTTCCCTGAACTAACATAAAGCTTGCGGTGGATTTACTTTTGAGGCTACTGCTTGGCAAACTATACATCGTATGGCTGAGGAGAGGTTACTTTACATACTTTACTAAACAGCAGCATCGGTAAATCCAAGTCCATGGCGGATATAACTTTAAATATGAATGGTTCTTAAGTGGAAATAAAAAGCTTCAACGGTGAACAGAACAACGGTGTATGCTCGTAAGAATATAAGCAGCTGATTAAATGTTTAACGTGTATTGCGACACTGTAAGCTGTTTCTGTGTGGGTAATGAAAAACACGTAATAAAAAATATGTAAAATTGCTTTTTAATTGGAAATAAAAATATATATTATTACAAATTTAATCTATCTTTTTAAATATTTATTGTACTAACTTGAAACAGCAGCATTCAAATTATAACGAAAAAGCTTCTTTCTTTATTTACATTTTTTTGTTAATTTATTCACAGAGAGTAATAATTTATAAAATATAAATATAAAAATATAAGATATAAGAATATTTTTATTAAAAATGATATAAACTATAAACTATTAAAAATGTAAAATCGTGGTTTAAATAATTGAAGAATGCTGTATCATTCTTTTCACGTTGTGCGCATTTTATAAATAACATAATAATAATTCTTAATAGTATTGAACAGTAAAATGAAATTCAGTCGCCGACATTGCGGCAGCTGCATTATTCAGTACTTTTGTTAAATTTAAAATTTACATATGAAAGAGATGCATTCCAGCGTTACTTCGTTCATGACCTTTTTTTGCGCTATCCTCTCTTCACTTTTTCTACCATTTTGACGTCCTTGCGGACATGTCACTCAAGACCTTAATCTCGTCGCCAGCATCCGTTACAAAAGATGAGATTCTAAAGATGGAGATAAAGCCGGTTATCGCAACACTTGTGTGAACTTTGCAAGTTATATTTTTTATCAACTACTTTCTCTTTAGTTTTTAATAGAAACAAGAACTTTATTAATACTCTTCTGCATAGTATTTGTTATTTCTAAACAGAAAAATTTGCGAATAATAAATTAGACCGACAGATGAATAAATCAACTATAGATAGTAAACATATTTAAAAATATATTACATAGAGAATTATTATTCTCTATGTAAAATTTATACATATCTAATTAAATTGGATGTTTCAATAATAATTCTACATGTATAATTTTGAGTATTTTAGTTGGTGTTTCTTCTTATTTAGAAAATTTTTCAATCTCCAAATTTTTTAGGATTCTAAAATCGTATATGAATAGCGATATTTAGTATAATTCAAGAAAACGAAGGGGAAAAAACTTTTTTTGACAAAAATATGCACAATCGGACGCTACAAGATTAATAATGCGAGGAAGCTGAAAGCAGCTGCCAATCGCCGGTGCGATTATACGAAGTTCGCGCGCGGCACTTCATCAATATCAGCGGCCGAAATCATTAATCATCAGGGGCGCAGGAGCTCGAAAATTACTTTTGCTGGTCGCGTAGCTCTCACGCTTATTATTTATCAAAGAAAACGCGGTCAGGGCACGTGATGGAAATTCTTTGATTAATATTTCGCGCGGCGGCGTGGAAATCGGGGAAATGAACATTGATTCCTTGAGAAAACATAAAACAGTTTCCATGTGTTTATACCTAATTAAAGACTTTATTAAAATAAGAACTCTTATTTTAATAGAGCTTATAGAATAAGAATTTATTGTAACGTATATATATATATATATAATAGAAAATTTATTAGTACTGTATTTAATATTACACTAACACGTATATTAATATTACACATAACTATTATATACCAAATATAAATTATCATAAATTCAAAATTATTGACACTGATATGAATAAATCAATAATTTAAACAGATTTTAATGTTTGTCAAATATTTAGAAAAGAAAATAATATTCAAATTTTGTAATTTTATAAAGAACATATTAAAAGAACAATTAAACAATAGAAATTTTTTAAAATTATTTACGTTTAAAAATAATTAGATATTTTAATTTTTGATTCACTTGGGTCAAATTTTTTATTACAAGTAAAACTTACTATTATCAGGTTAACATAAATAATTATAAATAAAGAGAGGAATCTTTTTTGTTGGAAATTGAATATTGTTTTCAGTTAGCACAAAAAAATGAATATTTAAAAAACTATACTAAATTTGGAAGATTATATATGTTCATTTCCAATTGCAATTAAAAAGCAATTTTATGTGTTTTTCAAGTTTAATTCAAAATGCGTGTGTCAGAAATGCAAAATGCATTATTTGAATAATACGAAGTTTAATATTCAGATAATAAGTAATAAAATATTCACTGTCATACAAATTCGTATAATGGAGAATTCTCATAAAGTGCGTATTATATACAAGAAATTATTATATGAAAATTAATTACACGGATTTATAACAGCGACGTATTCATGTCAGAATATTACATACAAACGTCTCGAGATAACACAACATTATATTAAAATTCCGTGTTTTATATTAAAATCTCATACATGGAAGATAAAAGGCGGACAGCAGCGTTGACGTTAATATTTCGCGGCAACTTTGCCAACGGAGGATTTTCTTGTTGATAAAAAACCAGGATTAATATCGGTTCGGTATAAATATTTTTATCGAGAGCTCGATATAATTTTTGTCGACCATAACATCAGTTTTTTACAAAGATTTTACATATGTATAGTATTCTATTTTAATCATTTCGTAATTTTTGAAATCCTTATATAATAATATATATTATATGTACATATTTATATATGCGTATATTAATTTAAAGAATATAATATATATGTATATCATACATACATATACTTTAATTAAATTTTTTATTAATATATATTTTTATTCCCGGCTGTTGCCAACCATAGGTTAACAAAAAACAGAAAAAGTATGTGTATATTACCGAGGTTGATTGGTTGTTATCAAAGATCTCGTAACTGCATATATTCCTTTATCAATTTTTTTGGGCACGTAATTCTTAAACAAGCTGGTTTTAAATTTAATTTTCATTAATTTTTCTGTTAATAATGTAAAAGGGTTTATCATCAATATAACTTTATTTACTACTCATATTTATATTGACTACTTAACTTATTATTGTGTAACTGATGTTTATAATCGCAATATTCTCTCTATGTGAGATCTTTTTACATTTTGAAAAATACTTTGAAAATCGGAAGACATTAAAAATTAGACGTAGTAAAAAAAAGGCGTCAAGTATATTTTGCAGAAAAAAGATACCAAAAATAATGCCATAAAAAAAGAAGTGAAATCAAAATAATATTTCAAGTATCTCTATTTGAAAAGTCCCGTAGAACACAGTTCTCTGAACGGCATCTTGAAGGCTTTCTTATGATGTAGACGTCTTTTCGATATCCTTTAAGACAGTGTTGTATGGAATAATTTCTCACAATTATAATATACATACTACACAAAGTACAGATGACATTTGAAGTGTATTAAGTATAACAACAAAATAAACGCAATAGATAAAAACGCAATAGATAGCGTAATGAGAGGCACGGAAACTGAAAAGGGATTTTTACATCGATAATAAGTAGAAAATTGTAGAAATAAAAAATCGAAAATGAGCAAGATCTCCAGCAGCAGCATACTTGACGCGCCCGTCTTGTTCATAATTCGATTCATGCATATAATTTAATAAATATTTTATTATAATTATAAACAATTTTTTCAAATTAAAGAAATTTTATATATATTCAAATTGTTATTATAGTATTGATATATTTCATATTTAACAAGTGCATATACAAATATTTTTCTATGAGATAAAGAAAAATTAAAAAAAAAATACTTTTTAATACTAAATTTTTAACCCTTAAATTTTTTTATTGTAGTAATAGAGAATTTTTAATTTATTACAGTAATAATATAGCAGTTATTGTTTGACATAATATTATTGTCTTTAATTATAGGGTAAGTGGGGTGAATATGCCACATTTTTGAGCGAAATTAGATTTTTGAGTAATTATTTGTTCAGTTTAAAATAATTTTACATAATTCTTCCATCCTTTATCTATCATTTGTCATAATTAGAATCGAATATATATATTCATTTTTTGTTATTAAAAATAAAGAAATACGAAAGTGCTGAAAATTGGGTAATATGCAACATACAAAAAAATAAGGGTGTTTGAAAATTATCGCGATTCCTGTCACGAGCAGGTAGAACGGACTGAATCGAAAATTCTTATACCATTTTGTAGTTTGCGCAATAGTTAACGAGCTATTAACGTTTAAAGATAGCAGTATAAGCGCGTCCGGTCGGCCTTACTCTCTCTCTGCTGCCGAATATACAACCTACCGTCCCCACCGATCGCACGGCGCGCGGGCCGCTGGGAGGGGAACTGCCACTACTAAACGTCTTCAAACGACTCGAATGGCACACGCCTAGCAGGCCATCCCCTTAGCAATTTTTATTTTAAATTACGATTATAAACAAAACGGGCGCGTCAAGTATGCTGCTGCTGGAGATCTTGCTCATTTTCGATTTTTTATTTCTAAAATTTTCTACTTGTTATGGATGTAAAAATCCCTTTACAGTTTCCGCGCCTCTCATTACGTTATTGCATTTTTTTTTCTTATTAATGTGTTGTTATACTTAATACATTTCAAATGTCATCTGTACTTTTTGTAGTATGTATATTATAATTATGTTAATTATAATATAAATTATTCCATACAACACTGTCTTAAAGGATATCGAAAAGACGTCTACATCATAAGAAAGCCTTCAAGATGTCGTTCGGAAAACTGTGTTCTACAGGACTTTTCAAGTAGAGATACTTGAAATATTATTTTGATTTTGCTTCTTTTTTATGGCATTATTTTTGGTATCTTTTTTCTGCTAAATATACTTGACGCCTTTTTTTTACATTTTTAATGTATTTTCCAATAGATTTCACGAATTTTTGCTAAGTATTACTTTCATTATCATTTTTATATATTTACAAAATTGTTTGATTATGTAAAGATATTGCAAAATATACTTGATGCCTTTTTTGATATTTTTAATGTCTTCCGGTTGATTATCATTTTCTAGCTTAGTTAACAAATATCAGTATATAATTTTGTTTTCGTGCAATCCCCTCTTGTTAAACATTAAATTATAAATAAATGAATATTGTTTGAAATAAATCGTTATTTCATTATCATTTCCTAGTTTAATTAAAAACTATCAGCTTATAATTTCGTTCTGTCTGATCTTCATATTAATCAATCTTCATCAATTTACTCATGCTCTCATTCGAACGTACATAAATATTCATAAAAATATATAATTATGTATGAGATATGTCCATACATGTTTATACATCCTTCTTTAGTTTGTAAAATTACTTTTTAGTATAGTAAAAATAATAATAATAATGAGAATTTTTGAAAAATGTAAAAGAATTGCTCATATATAGTTGCATATAAAATTATATATAGTTATGTATGAGCAAATTTTTTCACATTTTTCCAAAATTGATTTTTTCTAAAACAAATAATGCGAAAATAATCCCATTAACTATTTTTCATGTTTCTCAATATTATTATTATTTTTAGTACACTAAAATTGACTAAAAAGTAATTTTACAAAAGAAAGATGTATGGACATATTTCATGTATAATTATTTATGATTATGAATATTTATGCGTGTTTATATATATTTATACATATAGTTATACATATCAATGTTTAAAAAATTTTTTACTGGGAAGTAAATAGATAACATAGATGAGTAGATAGATAACGTAGACAGGTCATAAATAGCCAAATAAAAACATAATAAATAGGTGAATAGATGAAACATTGAAAGATGGATAGATAACATTGATAGGTGAATAGATAATGTAGATATATAAGTAAATATGTAAATAAATAAAATAATGTATACCGACAGAGATGAGATGTAGAAGAATTGGGAAAGATATGCAGAAACAATGCGAAGAAGTGCAGAACAAATACGAAAGAGATGTAAAAGAAATGTAGAAGTGGTGTGGAAAAAATGCGGAAAAGGTGCAAAAGAGTTGCGGAAACGGTAAGAAGAGATGCGGAAAGGTGCAGAGAAATGCGAAATTAATACGGGAGAGGTGTGAGAGAGATGTGGTACTGTTGTAGAAAAGTGCAGAAAAGGTACATGAAAGGTGCGGAAGAGATGCCGGAAGGATGCGAGAGAAGTGCGGAAAAAGTGCAGAAGAGGTGCAGTAAAAGTTCAGAAAAAATGTAGAACAAGTGTAGAAAAGCTGTCGAAAAAGTGCAGAAAAGAAATAGAAAAAGTGTTGAAAAAGTGCAGAAAGTAAGTGTTAAAAAAGTGCAGAAGAGGTGTAGAAAAGATTCAGAAAAAGTGTAGAAAGTGTTGAAAAAAGGTGTAGTAAAAGGAGATAAAATTTAGCGAAGACGACAACGATGACGTATATGAATGAATAAATGACATAAATTGGGCTGAAAAATACGTGCACCTATTCATATCTAAACATCAAGTACACTTATGGACAT
>NW_017295598.1:689122-711754 GCF_001594075.2 Trachymyrmex cornetzi
ATAAGTATATATATATATATATATATATATATATGTACGTATAAAGGTATATATATATATATACCTTTATAACGAATTTATAGAACAATTATATTTGAATATTGATTAAATATCTAACCTAATCTGGTGCAATTTTAAAGAAAAGCTATTCACAAAATACGGTCTTAAAAATTTTATTGCGAAGAGACGACGTAAAAAGAGAAGAATGGAGAAGAATAAATAAGAGGGATAAAATAGAGATGCATCTATTTGATCGTATACTGGTCCATCAAGAATTTATAGCCAGTCGCATCTATTGCGTTTATTGTGAAGCTAATACTGGAGGCTACAAGTGTAAACTAATTGCTTCTATAGTCTTCCTTGCGTCAGTATGCAGCAGGGTGTCTAGGGAACAACATGATTACCGTTACCAAGTGTATCGTACTCATTATCAGGGTCCAGTGCATCGATTTTCGAAAAGCAGTTTTTTGAAACGTTCGTTCACACTTATTCTTTTTTACATTAATTTTTTTTAAATGTTTGTAAAATATAGTACTTCTATTATTAAACATATTAAAAACATAGTAAAAATTAAACATATTAAAATCTGATATAGTCCCTTAAAAAATTAAAACATACTAATAGTATAAAATATCATATTAATAAGTATTCATATACTTTTCTACAGTCTCTATATACGTTTTTTGAATATCCTAAACTTTTACATTAAAAAATTTTTTTAATATACATTTCTCTACAATTTTCTATTACTTTATATTAAAATTAATATGACTATTATTCAAATTAAATATAGGTATTTTGATGAAAACGATTTTTAATATTGTTATATATTAACAGTCATTTTTGTGTAATTATAACCTTTTTTAATTTAGTTGTACATTTCTGTCATTAAGACAAATCACCAGTTTTATATCGAAACATTCGATAATGAATGTCGTTTTAGTCATCGAGTTTTCTACTTACTTTGGGGAGTCAAAGACGTACTCTTAATTCGTTTTACGATATCAACTTCCTGATTAACATTAAAGTATTGTTTAAAAAATTCCTGTCATTAATTAATGAATAACAGGAATTTTTTATTAATTTTTATTACATGTAATGCCTATTAAATTTATTAATTTAATGAAACTATATAGAATTACTATATATAGTTGCAAAGAATTACTTCTTAATTTACTAAATAGAGTTACATTCAATCAATTTAATGTAATGAATAAACCTTTATAATAATAGAAAGAGACGTATTATAAATAATATGACACGTATGATAATCGTACCGGCTGTTTAAAACAAATTTATATCGACAGGGACACAAAGGAATCAAGTTAGAGTTAATAATTAATTCATGTGTATCAATATATCAGTCGCATCTTTGCCTTTACTTTAAAACTTTATTGTTAGACAAAAAACTCGCGTGTGTTTTCCAGTTTTATTCGCCGACTTTTTCTTTATAGCCCTTATTCTTTACGATCCTATACGTACATCTGCATATATGCGTGCATGACATTTTTATTCTCTGATATGAAATAAAAAATATCTTAATAAATTAAATTTACTTATCAGAAAATTTTTATTTGTAATAAAGATCTTTCCCAAGCTATCGGAAATAGAATAGCAATAATTTATGGCAAGTATCGTACGAGTACGAATAAATATCTCATAATAAGTAAATATCGACCGATAAGTGAATATATAATTAAATAAATAATATATGAATTTCTTCTTCTCTTAAATATTTTATTTATAGTATGTACGCAGCTGAATCAATTGAAGCATTATTCATCGGTCGATTCAAGCTTTTATGAACACCATCACTTCAATTAACAATCGTTATTGTGTATCACGAATAATTGTTTTCAATACCTCGATAATATATTTCAATGCATTATTCTTATCACCAATTTCCGAAGTAACGTTCCTCCTATCTCACTCCCAAAATCATTATCCCAAAATCCTTCTCAATATAATGCTATTTGTTCCCCCTCGCAGCGCTCCTCTATCCTTGATTATCGAAGTTCATTCTATCGATGCAACCGCACTGCAATTACTCGGAAAATATACAAGCTCTCGAGCTCGCTTATAATATTCCTTCTTTCAGCTATTTATAATGCACACTCCCGTTTTCGATGGTCGTAAACAGAATCTCTGGTATATACGAAAATAGGAAGATTCTGGTATATACGAAAAGAGGAAAATCTTTGCACGTCTCCTGGATGAGCCTATTATTCAAGACTTCAAACGCCTAAAAATTTTAATAGCTTCACTTCTTCGAATTCTGTAGTCAATTATTCGACGATTCTTTTTATTCCCATAATAATCTCAATATTAAAAATTTCTTTATCTTTGAATTCGAATCGTGAGATTTAGACATCGATTTTCATAGAAAGTGTGATAGATCTAATTTAAAAGAGAAAAGCATCTGAAATCTCGTTAATCCGGGAGTAATAACTTTTTTTTACATAAATTTTGTTTACAATCGTCTGAGATGTTTTTACGTACATTTTGGGCATTTTAATTAATGTAACGCTTTTTTAATACGAGTTTTAGAATTGCATATCGGTTTATGAAGAATAGTTGTTAAAAAAGAAAGATAATATATCGAAAAAGAAAGAAAACAATACCTATTTTACAATAATAATAATTCACATTTTCTCGTCGCTGGGGTGTAAAAAACACCCTAGATAACTATTCCCAGATTAATGGCAGTTTCCATTTGAAGAAGAGATGTTTCGAAGAAAACATCTCTTCCTCTTAAGAATAATATTATGTTAAAAGTTTAAAAATGTTGGAGAATCTAATATAAAGAAGAAGAAGAAGAATGTTTAACATCTGATATAAAGGATAGTTAACTTGGGTAAGGGGGAATGCTTCGAGGATGGCTGATTTAAAAGCACTAAACACTGATTTCGACTTAAGGCTAAAATACAACCTCAGCTTTTCGCGGTCGAAAGCACATCCGGTGATTTAGAGAGGTCCGAGAGCGGAAATCCGACGTTTTTCACGGCGGGAAACTTTTGTAATGGCGGCAATGGCGGGTTTCTTCGTTTGTCAGGCTGGCGTCGCGTCCGCCCACGCGTATATCTCTTCGTTACGGTGCGACTATTATTGTAAGGTACAGTCTCGTCTTCTCGTGGCTACGCGAATGAATCCTGTTCACAGAACGTGTCCTCGTGTCCACCCCGCCTGCGAAGAAATTGGATTTGTTTCGTCCCGAAATTGCAACCGCACTAAAAGAGATTAGTTATTTTACCGCTTGTGAACTTGTAATGAGTTGGGTTATTAGGTGTAGAGCCAAGATTTAAAGGATCATAAATTTTGAAATTAAAATGCTTCTCTGATATCATAAGAAAATCCTTTCATACAAAAAAAATATCAAGATATAAATATATGTATGTATATTAATAAAAAAAAAATCTTTATTTTGGACCGCATATGTGAGAAACACAATCAATACTAGAGAAATGCCTATTACGGTCGAAGCTGGATCTTCATATCACATATGCGGTCCAAAATAAAGATTCTTTATATTGTTTATGTTATATCGTCTGAAAAAAAGACGTTATTTCCTTATCGTACCGATTATTGCGAAGATTATTACTAAGGCCTCGGTGGTCTAATGGCTTAAGTAGGACGCTCGTACGGAATACAAGAGATTCGGGTTCAAGTTCTGGCTGAGGTAATATTTTTCGCAATAAATTTATTGACAATTTCAACATATTAACATCTTTATAATATGATGCTAGATGGTAGCATCAAATTATTAAATTGCTTGTTAACTTAATTCGCGATTACCAGAGTAGTTTTAATTATAGTCCGGAAAAACAATTCGGCGCGCAGTTCTAAAAAGACTATAATATAGTATATATGCAAGTACATATATAGTATATATTAGTAATTCAAGATTGAATTATTTATAGCAATGAAGATTCAGCTTCGACCGTAATAGGCATTTTTCTAGTATTGATTATATTAATGAATCTAATTTTTATAATAAAAGTTTATTTAGACCGCAACATGAATAAATCATAGTGAATAAGGAAAGACCTAGTAGTCAAGGCTAAATCTGGATGCCAAATAATATTTTTATATGTAAACTTTAAACACGTTTTTCAATAATATAAAATGCCGTTGTTAGACTTAAATGCAACTATATATATACATACATATAAATAAGTTGAAACTAAAATAATATCACAACAATATGCTAACATCTTAAAACATTGTAAGAACTTATTGCGAAAAATATTATTTTAGCCAAGATTCGAACTTAGAATCCTCCAATTTTTTACGTTCTGATTACTTAAGGTTTGGGACAGCCAATGAGATCTTTTAGTACGAATTTAAATATTTCATGAACGAATCTTAGATATTCTTCTGTAATTCAAGGAGAGAGAGAGGGGGAGAGAGAGGGGGGGGGGAACATACAGACAAAAAGATTAAAAATGTAAATGTCCTGATAAATTCAATCATTCCAAGAATCTTTCTTATCACAGATATAAATATTCAAAGTGAATATTCATGAACTTAATAGTTCAACAGATATCACAGAACTGGAATTTGATGCTTCAATCATTTTCAATCATTCTGAAAGATGTTCTTATCTACATAGAAAATCAACAGATTGATTTCGTTAATTGTATGATCTTAGATAACTAATTGACAAAGCGTTACATGTTTAGAAAGTATATATTTATATAATTAAATAATTAATTCCCCTCACAAAATTAGCAATATTTGCAGACCTTTTGTAGATTATGTAGATTTTGTATCAGACTCTCTTGTCAAAACTTTATTCTAAATTTATTAACTATCAGAGACTTTACGCTATTTCTGTGACAGCTAGTAGTTGGATAGGAAAACTGGGTTGTCCGCAAGTGCAGGCCAGGAGATTTGTCACGTCGTAAATCGGATCACCGTAGAACTAACGATTTTACCGATACCCAAAGAGCGTTTCCGCGTTCGCGGTCGGACGTAACTGACTCGGTATCGAGATTTAGGTTTATACTATGTTAGGCCGACGTCTATCGACTCAATGATCCACTCCACTTCCCGTAAGATAACACCTTTTCAACTAACATCGAAAATTGGCTCTGTTGGCTATCACGTTTACAAAATTTTTGTGAAAATAAGATACATAAAGGAAAGTCTGAAGAAGATTATTATAGTAGATAGATAAAGGAAAGATATTTATGTGCTGAGAAATAGAATTTTTTTTTCAATTTTTTGATTCGTAATTTTTGTGCTTTTATAAAAAATCTTATTATTTTGGTCTTTAAAAGTTTCAAATATAGTTGGGGTCCTCGACAAATTATTTTTTTATGATTTTAAGTATTTTTTTTTATCTTGTTAATGCGCTTTTTTAAATTCTTACTTAATTTGATAGACGTGATAGCTGCAAAACGGTCGACACTAAAAAGAATGGAGGAACTTTAGAGAAGAAGAGAAAAGAACGAGGGGAGTGTCATTAAGCCAACTCCTTAAGAGACTCTCCGTTTATCTTTTTATCCGTGAATTAAGTTAATTTTTTAATATGCCCAGTGAAACTTGCTTCGGTATCCTCCTAGCGTTTCTCGTGTAAAGTCTTCCACCTTTTGTTTTCTGCCTCATTTTCTTGTCGCCACTGGTGGAATCCTTTGAAGGGCCATCAGCGGGCTCTCGGTAACCGCCATGAGGATTTCCAAGGACACCTTTTACGACGTCGCCGGATCAGCTTTTAATTAATGTTGGACGCCCACGATCCTCGGAAGATTCTGCAGCCCTTCGAGTTATTAAACCTTTTCCTATCTTAAAGCTTAGCTGCACATCTAGACCGTATTAATGGTGCATTCTTGAAAGCTACTGTAAGAATTTTTATTCTTGTTTTAAAAAGATTAAGAGAATATTCTTATAAAATAAAGAATATCATATTCCTCTTTTCTCCATAATTATCATGTAGATTTATAAAGTGTTATGGTGCAACATATTTTACAATATAGTAATATTATTCTTGAGGCTTTCACGGGTGTTTCCTATATGACAATCTTGTGTTTCGCGGGTTTTCTCCGTGTTCAAATCCATTCTTGGAATGCCAACGTTTCGTGAACCTTGCAGTCCAAGAATGGATTTGAACACGGAGAAAACCCGCGAAACACAAGATTGTCATATAGTAATATTGTTTTAATTATATTTTATAAATATAGTAGATACATATAATTAATATACATATAACACTCTCTATATATTATATTTTATAAATTTAAGTAACTATTAAATGTTATTAATTGCAATAAATGCTATTGTTTAATATCAATTCTATCTGTTTTAATTTCATCTTGTTTATATATGATTTATCATGTTTAAAATATTTACATTAAATACAATATCTTTTTTTGCTAATTCTAAAGAGTGTAACATTGGTAAATAGATAAAATGCAATCTAGCAACAATGTGGGGTAATAAGAAATAGTTTTATGGAAATTAAAAGTTGTCCTGGAGCTCTTAGTTTTTCCTTTCCTTTCTTTTTCATCTCTCTCTCTCTCTCTCTCTCTCTCTCTCTCTCTCTTCTCTTCTCTTCTCTTCTCTTTCCTTTTATATATGTATATCACGAAAAAGTATGATAAAGTGTTTGAGGTTTCTTTATTAATATGTGGATTATATATAATGTGAACTATATGTAAAGCTCATGAGATAGAACAGAATAAGTTTCTTAAAAAAAGAATTGTTAATTTAAATTATCTATAAATATGTTTAGCATATACATTATTAGATCATATTGTGTATATCGTCGAAATATGCCGTATGAATTGTCTTGTATTTGCATAATTTTCGATATTAGTATTAAAAACTATATATTGAAATAAAAAAGAAGCTATGATAGATTTCTGTTGAAAGAATACTAAGTGACTAAGGTCCGTTCCCACCAACGCAGATCATCTTTAATCTCGGTTCAACTTACTCTTTGTCTTTTTCTAGTTCTAAAGATTAGAAAAAGACGAAGAGTAAGTTGAACCGAGATTAAAGTTAATCTATATTGGTGGAAATGGGCATAATTGTGTTAAAATTAAAAATTGGAATATTCTAAAGTTCTTACATATGAGTTTTCTAAAAATTTAAATTAAATTTGCAAATATATAATTCAAAGTTAATAAAGATAAAAATTGATAAGAACAAAGGATTCTTGGTTTCAATAAACAATAAATACAATAAAAGGCATTTAAGGGAATCCTAAAGCGAAGCTCGAACTCCGACGTAATCATCAGAGGTCGCTGTTTTTTCAGCGTATCGACATGTCTTTATATACTATCATACCAATATCTCATGCAACCTATAATACATGCAGTCGTACGTTTGTATCAATTTTTGTATAACAAATTCGTCGCAATAAAGCGTCTCAGTCTAATTCTAAGAACTCGACGTTATTTGTTCATGCTACGTATTTGTGGATTACTATTTCGTAAGTAGGTATAGGTTGCAAAAAAGATTTTCGAATCTGTGAAAGAGGAGAAGAGTGTTTGTTATACAAAAATTGTATGATTTAGTCGGTAATACAGACGGCTTTATGATCCCCTTAAAAATCTAAATTACAAATTTTATATTAAGAAAAATAGAGTATAATAATAAGAATCATTATATTCTAATCGATTAAAATTATTACATGTTTCGTCCTTTCGGCCATTAAGCCTTCAGATATACATATAATAATAAAAAACATAGTAATGTTAACCAAATAGGATCTCAGTAATAAACATGGAAATCATTGTATATGTATTTCGAGAGACCATTTAAAAGTTTCACAGCGAAACAGAAATTGCTCGCCAAAAGGTTCGACGGTCGATTGAAAAGAATTTCATGATGTTCTAATAGAAATGTCAATTTAATTAATTATTTTAAATTAAAAAGCAAGCAAATACATCACCTCGGTAGAAAATTCATCGATTCGGTCAGAAATGTTGTGTCATACGAGTAATTCGATGATACGATATTCGTCAAAATTCCAAAGCAGTGTAATAATAAAAAATGTATAGCCATAGTCAGAAAATGAGAACAATAAAGTCATAGTAGATGTAAAAATATATTCTTCAGTAAGTAAAAATTAAATTATATAGGAAGACGTAAAATCAATCAAGAAATAAAATTAAAAATGTATAATTGTTATACGGACAAATACTGACTAAAAGAAAAATAATCGATCGAGTGTGATCTTGGTAATGCAAAGTCAGACTTTATTTACAAACGGAATGTATGCTTTATGTAGGCCCTTTGTATTAATAAAGATAATAATATTGTATCCACAAACTTCTATAATTAGACTGCTGATTCAATGTGATAGAAAGAGATGAACCTGATTCCGAGCTGTACCTGTTTCAGTTCACATATGCATACGTATGCATTCTGTCTGTGAGTATCGCGCGAATTTATGTGAAAACACTAACGTTATTATTCGTGTGATTTATACATGTGAGAGTGATGAACACAAATATGGCGTTGTCCAGCGCTATCCTTAAACATGGAGGTGAAGTCGGTAGTCTATTTATGGAAATCTGTGAATCAAATTTACTGTATTATATTTGCAAGAGAAAAGTAATTTCTTTACTTAAACGTAGCGTTTGCAATGTAAACGTTTGTGTATAGAAGTAGACATAAATATAGGCAAGAAGTATAGGCAGAAATTGTGGTTGTGACAACCACATTCGAGAAGGTGGAGCGTATCCTGATAAATAATTCAGCAATCAATTTACACAACTTCCCGCCGCAACGACCGAACAGTTTGCATTAGCATTCGACAAGTCACTCTACAAGACTTTGATTTTGTTTCTGGCGCGCACGTGGTCTGCCTCGATTACCTTCAGGATGCACTACTCAATTTTTGCTTCATTTGAAAGTTAGTATTATCGCATAATGCGAAATGGTGACCAAACTTTATACTACTTCAGTAAAATAGAAACAGTACCAACACACAAGCTCAAAACATATTTCTATCATATTCTTAAGAATATATACACACACATTATAATTAAATTTTAATATATTATATTATATCCTCCTTCTAAAATACACATACGTATACGTGATATATTATATAAAGGATCCATATTATTAAGTAGATGAAATCGAAATTTTTCTTTCAAAAGAAACTGATTTTGATATTTTTCAATTAAAATCAAAAGAAATCCGCTATTACTTGATATTACAATTAATTGAGAATCTTATTCAAATTATTTGAAATACTGTAGTATAAAAAAGTTTCGTAAAAATTAGGTTCTGAGAAAAGACCAACTAAAAGTATTACTTCTTCTTTTCAGACGAGAAATTTTCTGTGGACTCATTATTTCCAGTAATGAGTCCGTTGCTGTTTCAAGGATTATTTTCGGAACGCTCCATTGAACTTAATATCCTCTTAATGTAACGCGCATCGGTTATTATGAAACTTTTCAGCAATAAATCTTCATGTTTAATAACTATCGCATGTGAAATTGCCGAATTAGTCGACGTAGTTAATGTCATAATATTTACAGCATGTTAATGTAAAATATACATATAAATGTGTAATGCCGGGTTACAGTTTACAGTCAATAATGTATTGCCAAGTACCTCAAGCGAATTGATAATTAATCGCGTCTAATGGAAACTTTACTGCTTTGTGCATTTGAATGAACATTAATCGAGTAATTACAATTAGTATACATTTATTAGTTTCCATAAGTATTATATAGTTATGTGCAGAAGAACCAGTACGGAAATTTAAGCAAATAGATAGGATTGCTCATGCTACGATATAGTGTGAGTTTATTATTTTATTGAATAAGTATTATTTATTACATTTTTATTATATTTGAGTTAGTATACCCTTTGTTTATCAAACAATTGTTCAAGCTGAAACAATGTCCGAGGTACGTGTATGCCATGTTGGCCAATCGATATAAGTATATCGTACTCGGACATGCATCAACGTATACGATCAAACTTTTAATCACTCATCGCATATGTAGGTCAAAAAGTTATTCTGAATATATCATATGGCACTCGTGATAGAAGCTGATTTAGCATTATGTCATATAGTCACAGTTTTGATAAAGTTTTTAAAAACTTGGAATATCTTGAAAGGATGTACTTTCAATCTAAAGTTTGCATAAATGTCTGTTAACACAAGAAGTTTCAATATAACTTCTCTCAAAATAATTATTTATTTATATCTCTTTACAAAGCTTACTAATTATAATTCTTGAATAATCACAAATATTGAAAGGATGCCGATGGAATTCCGCGCACAGAACTCATGACATCGCTGAAATGTGGGAGGAAACCCTAAGAGAGAAGACAGGAAGGGCTAATAGATTTAATAGAATTCGAAGGACTTTGGCCAGAACGACATCCGCTCCGTGAACGGCTGAACTTTACGCTTGGACGCCGCAAATTGCGTTAGTTTCGTTGCCTTTGTTGTAATACGCTAGCACACTGGAATTAACCGAGTTAACGTTTATTATCCGCTAGTGACGACACAATATTCGGTGTTTATCGACTTTTCCCCTGATGATCAGGTGAGCCGCGGTATATCGCAGGCAAAATATCGATCCTGAATCTTCCCGAAAGGATCGCGCGCCGCAACCGTAATAGAATTTTCCGGGAATGGTATCGTAAAAGACCCGGGTGGATCCTTCGGGATCGTCGGGCGGAGGATACAGGACCCGTTGAAAAAGTATAGTATCCATTGAGATAATTTGATATTTGAAATTCGACCGAAAAGCTTTAATGACTTTCCGGGGATTCTAAACTTATTGCTTATGTTATGTTACCCCAAAGAAGACTTACAAGTTTGCATTTTTTAAAATTTGGTTTTTTTTAAGATGCTTATTAGCACCAATATCATCAAATTGCTTGTCAATTTAATTTGTGATATTATTCCTCAATTTTGATTTAAGATTATGTTTCAAAACTGAAAATTATTTTGACGCACAATTTACAGAACTGGATATATGTATACAAATTCATACCAAAATATTATTAAATTGAAATATATTAAAATATTCAAGTGATGATATATTCAAATAACACAATCACATTATGTTAAATTAACACGCGGATATGTTAAAAATTCAATAGAGGAAAAAAAGGGGTTTTAACAAACTGATTTTAAAATACAAATACAAAATATTTTCTACAGTGTGAAAACGATGTAGGTATGTGTAAGGAAACCTTTCTTTATGTTAAATCTTTCGGCAATTATATTACTATAAAATACGACGTTTCAAACACGTACGCTACACGCTTGAAATAAAATACAGAAGTGTTATAGCAGATACAAATTATTGCGATGTTGCTACGCAAGAAACAAATGGTGAGAGTATTGTCTGCACGTCGCGTTACAGACTTGAAAATCCTTCTCCTTCTCACCCTCTCCTCCTGTTTTCCCAAGAGATTACGAGAAGGTCATAAAAATTTTGATGTCTATCCGCGGGACAAGAAGCCAATCCTCTCCGCACAGAGGAATAAAGCCTCGCCATTTTCTCGACCTCTCGTATCTGCGTGCGCACGCGAACACGATTTTCCTGTTCCACCACAGAAACTAGCACACAAAGAGCAACACGCGGACGTTACGAGGATTTCTAGTAACTCAGAGGGAGGATCGCGGATGAGTCAGCTTATGCAAGTGTATCGCCGGAGACACACGTGAAGCTTGGGAACATCGCGTTGTTCGCGCCGTAACGAGACACAGCCATAAAGTTTTCGGGAATATAATGTTGCCAAGTCTCAAACGGAAGACACGCGAAGAAACATGAAGATACGTACGATCGTATTGGCCGTATATATGGGTCTATTATATTTTATGATTCACCTTGTACATCAGAGATAATTAAATATTTTACTTCTTGCGCAATATAATGGAGTACTGTGCCGTTAGATTTGCGCGATCAAGCGATGAATCCTTTCACGCACAGACACTAACGTGCCAATTCGATTCTTCGCGCAGACTCGAGACAAATGACAGGGCGGGACTCTCGGTTTCTTTCCTGCGACAGAAAAAGAGTCCTTTCTTCCTGAATCACTCGAGCCGTAAAGTAAATCTTTCCATCTGCAGGATTGCGCACAAGTCCGACAATACTGCAGTCCTATATTTCCGTTCTATCGCCCGGTAAGACATAGGACGATGCTTTAGTTTCTGTGTCGCCAGAATGGACAAGTAAATCTTCCACGCTCAAGGTCACACAAAAGTAAGAAATACTTCGCACCTTGCGTGTCGCTTTATTTCAATGTAGACTGCGAAAAATGGCGTGCGTACCCAAGCAGAATACAAATCATCAGAACTTCAAAATGGCTCCAAAATGATTACAAATCACTTTTCAATCATTTATCATTAATTTACATGTTATCGTGATTTGTTGTTTTGCATTGTTAAATTCATATATCTAATAATATAATGTCATATTTTATAATTTGACTTATTTTTAATCATTTCTATAAGTCTCATCATTGCTTCTTTTCAATATGTCATTTTAATTTAAGTGAAACAATGAATAAATTTGATTTAATGTGTTATTTACTAAATGCATACGTTAATATAAATATTGTTTATTGGGAAACTAAGCAATTCGATCAAAGAAAAATGGATTGATTTACATTTTGACATACATGAAAGTTAAAAATAACAAAATTTTACTTAATTAAGGGATTGAGTTACCATTGTACATCTAATAACTAATAGTTTCCTTAGGTACATCCTTCTAGATTAAGCATTCTATCTCTTGTACAAACAACTTTGTGAAGGAATTTCCTATGAATTTATGTATAAACATTCTGAATTGCACGTACTACAATAAACTATCATGTGAATTTATAAACATAGGAATACTTTAGTACTTTATTCTCTTCCGCTAAACATTTCTGATACATAGTGGTTATCCTTCACTTGAAATAAAGATTGCTCAATCCCACTGGCAGACACAAGGATGCACCGTAAGACCGAATAATATCACAGGATTTTCGTAAGTCCTCCGGTATGGAAGGACGCACTTGGCTGGCTACACTGCGAGAGATATATTACCGTCTACTGTCTTTCCTGCTATCAACGAAAGCGACATAAGACCAGGAAACGTCGGATTCCCACGTATCATCGTGGACGGATAAATTTACTCAACGTTCTGTCAGCGTGGAAAGAAAGACGAGACTGCTCCGACGACGGATCAGAAACACAATAAGACCGAGGATCGACAAATCACATTACGTATTATTCTAATATTTTAATACAAAGCACATAAGATTTGATTTGATACGTGGAAAGAATTGTTTTACTAAAATAAACTTTAAAAATTTATTTACAGATCTGAAAACAATTTTATTTGGACCACCAAAATAATTATATAGGATGCTTAAACTGATTGCTTGAATGTTAAAATTTTTTGCAGCATTGTCATCAGAATTTTGTTTAGATAAAAAAAAATTTTTGCATACTCAAGTCCAACACGTCCTTCGAATATAAAACGTTTTTTTTTTTAATTTGAGATTTGTTTAATTTGTTTAATTTTATAATTTTTTAAACGACTCTGGATTTTAAGATCTTTAATTCTCACATTCTTAGAATCAATAACTTTTGCTTTATGGGTCGGAACGTTTGATCCTTAGATAAAAACATTTTATTTAGGAAGAATAATATCTATAAAGAAGCATTTACAAAAGTACATCCTCCCTTTTTCGCTAAACGATATTTCGAGATTAGCTCAAAGGGAACTTTAACCTTTGGAAGGTCTTAACTAAGGATCACGCGTCAGTAGGTACCATATGTATGCTGCACACATGGAAGAAACAAATGATGTGTGTTTTCTTCGCAACCATTTTCTGGAAAATGGACCAGGATTGTGATTAAATTAAATAGACTTGTATTGTATAAAATTTTAAGAATATATTATACACATATTTTTAATAAAACAAATAAATTATAGACTATTTATATTTTATTTGAAAATAATACGAAGAGTTTGACTGCGATTTAGAATTTCAATAAGGAGCAGATAGATATTTTAAAAAGTAATTAAAATAAAATCAGAGAATTTTCATTTAAATTATAAAATTGCGTACTGTTAAATATTATAAATATTGATTTTATTGAACTGTTTCATATATATATATACATACACATATACACACACACACACACACACACACACACACACACACATATATATATATATATATTTAGTATTCATTTCTATATAAAAATTTCTATATAAGAATAAAAAAAATATTAGAATATCTTTTCAAAGTTAAAATATTCGATCAAGGCAAAGAAACTCACGAAACAGTTTTTCTAAGACCATCATAACTGAAGAAGTTATATTTCTAACTTCTCATCGTTCTAAGTTACTGTTTAAGTTATAATATAAACAAAATAATAGTTGACGATTCTAAGACCATTATCCGATGTCGACTCAACTGCGATAAGATCTTCGTTAAGTCTACGTTTCCGGGTGAAAAGTTTTATCCGAAAAGAAAGACGACAACACGATAGCGCGCGAAGGTAGGAAAGGTCGATCTAACTTTGTTTTCTTGTCATACTCTAATATTTCATGATTATAAGTTATGAGCCAAGCTGCTCGACAGTACAGAATCAAGCAATTCGAAAAACTGCATCTTAGAATAATTTATTTTGCAATTCCACGCGATTTTAATAAATTAGCTACTAAATTAGTACGTTCCTAGTTGATTCGGGAGAAACAGCAGCTGCCAATTGTACTGAAAAAGATAACTCACGGTAGTACTTATACGTAATCCAGAATTATTGATGCCAGTTGAGCTAAACATTAACATACGCTCAGTGTTAGAAACAGAAACTACCTGCACCATTGTATTATTATTGCACATATCAATAAATTAACTATAGAGTGAAGATGGACAAGTTGTATGTGTCGAATACAGTCCAATTATGTATCTGTCCCTTTATCAAAGGAGCAATAAGAGCATTCGCTGAATTGGAGCACTAAATAGATGTTTGAATATACGATGCTTTTGTATGATAAGGCTGATTGGTGCATTTGAGCATCAATGGTTCTCGATGCAGTTCCACTGGGAATTGCGCCGAGATGCAAGCAGACTTCTATAAATGCAATGGCTGAACTCTTCTGTATATTAGAGCGATAATCCGAGATACCGCTCGGAAGTTTATAACCGCGTGTTATGCCCTGCGGGCGAATTCAAAATGCGCGCCGCGGCTAATCCCGGATTACATGAAGTGCGAAAAGATGTTCGTGCAGTATCCGTATTCACATCTGCATCGTTGTTTAAATACAATTTATTGGTTCACCTTCAAGTGTGTTCCAACACATTGCGCTTAGTTAGTTTTTCCAATTTTTAAAGTACATGTTTTATTTTTTTAAATATATCTAAGCTTTCAGATTTTTTTTTACATTCAAACTTTATTATACCGTTTAGTTGATTAATATCATGCACAAAAAACTTTCTTTTCGTAAAGATAGTAACATGCTTATATATGAAAGAGATAAATCAATAATTCTTTCACTATTTTTATTTTTTCACGAGATGTAAGGATATATACATATAAAAATATATACATTAAAAAATGAAATAAAATTTCTCTATTTTTTCCTTTACAATTTTACGTTATTAGATAATTGTGTGATGTAATATTGTAATCAGCAGATATAATTCTACACTTTCTGTGTTTCATGTATTAGATATAGCAATTATATTTTACTAACTTTCTCTCTCTCTCTCTCTCTCTCTCTCTCAAATACGTACGTATACACGCACTCACATTTAGTGAATATTATAGAAGTTTGTGAGCTGACAGAGTCTGCTAATCTCTATTTAACTAGTCCTTGGGTACACCCGGATGTTTTACATCACTCTATAGTACTTACACAATGTGTATAACAAATATATGGAATAATTAAAAATGTACATTTGAAATACTGGAACCATATTATATAAGCATCATATATCTAAATGAATTAAAGTTATATCAGGAGAGTCTTTAAAATTGAAAATTTATACTTTCCGTTTAAAAATGAATTTTGTATGTATATATAAACAATTCAATAAGGTTTATATTTAACAATGCAATTTTACGGTTTAAATAAAAATTGTCTCATTTTGTCTTACTTATTTTTAAAAAATATTACCTTATATTGAAAGAATTCTTATAGGTTCTAGATCATTATTAAATTATCACCTTTTATGTTACTTTAATATAATATAAGAGAAATCTGTAATTTTTTCATAATTTTCCATTTTGTTATACGTATAATGTATCCTTAAACGTAACTTACATATTGCATACAGTATTATGTAACCCAACATCGACAAATAAGTACTCGCATTAATAACAAATATTATGCATCAATAATAATTTCAATAATTTTCAATTTAGATGTATTTAAGTGTGCAATATTTTACGGTTGTTAGTATGATTTTCGTGACCAATTATGTAAGCAATTATTGATCAGCGTATGAATTTACTCTCCCATTTGCTCTCGAATTTTCATTTTAGCTTCATTTGTGCATGAGCATATCGTTCACTCATATTGTTTCATATCGCTGAAAATATGATAGCAACTAATTGTCACAGCAATTCGAATGTCAACCAACGTACGATAATTACATTGGCACACGTTCTACTATAACCAACTAATAAAAATTGCTTTTAATTAGTCGAATTCATGGATTTGCATGTATTTAACTACTTGGATTATGAAACATTATGGTATTTGAACATAAATGTTTTCTGGCAGCACAAATTTAAGGATTTCTACAGGTTTAAACATGCGGATTCGTTGATCGGCCTTGAAGACCTTCAGTCCTCAAATCCTTTTGTCTGTCATAGTAGCTAAATTCGTAAGCTTAATTATGTCACACTGATAGAGCTATAGGGACCGTCATCGTGGTGAAATTGCTAGCAGATATCACGCAGGACCTTCCGAGCGCAAAATTAAGCTGTCGGTTTTTACGAGACGGTTTTAATCGCCGAGTTTCGTTAATGCCATCACGTCGCCAACATTAAATCCACTTTCCCTGTGTTAATGAGTAATATTTAATTAAAAGGTGTTCGTTGAGAGAAAATGTATTCTCTAGCAAATCTTTTGGTTTTAACAAAAATAATTACAGAGATTATTTTCATTTTTTTTTCTATTTATATTGATACATTAAATGCAGTTTAAAATTAGATAATACTTAAAGGTTAAATATTTGTTAAATAAAAATTTATATTTTAAGAAGCTCCAAAGTGGACCAAATATTTGAACATTTTTTATTCATTTGTTTTGTTCGACTTGTATTTATGTAATAACAATTGTGCATCATTGTTGTAGTTTGGCTTTTATTAGCTTTTTTTCTTTTTTTAATTATACACTCGAAAATCTTGTATCCATTTTTCAATATTTAATTTCTGTTATGATAAAGTACCTTTTTAATTCCACGAAAATTACGCGAGCAATTTTCTGTAAACAAAAATGATAATAAATCTCGATCGAACATTGATCCTGTGCGCAGACGAAAATTTAGTTGAAAGTTTTAACTGATTCGGCAAATATTGGAACGGGGCCGTGCCCGCGCATTTCTGTGTAACATCGGATTAACGAAAGCACACGTGGAATTGAAATTCAGGAAGGGACGACTCGACGAAACTTTCAACTTGCTCTGTGGATTATTGGTATGAAGCGAAATAGTCTCATAACGTGGGAGTGTTTGCAAAAAACTGCAAATTTTGCGAAAACTTCTGAAAAACAAACGACAGAAATGGAACTAATTGGAAACCTTAGATTTAAAATTTATTTGAGAATAAACGCACTATGCAAGCGCTGACGAAATTGTCTTGGGACCATGGTATGCATTCTTGTCAATAACCGGAAATATGTATACCTACGTTTCATATATACGTATGTTTCTTGAGAGAATTCAATTGCAATGCTAGCATGACTCTAGACAAACTATGAGCGCAGATTCACACACCCCTATAAAGCTCAAGTCGTTATATATGCTGTGCTCGGAGTGACAACAGAATTCCGTTCGACCCAAGCCACCCCAGCCAACTCCCGTTGGCGACCACCCGCTCGATTGTTAAGAGTTGAATAGAGAAAAATTGGATGCTATTCGTCGTCGTGTTGGAAGCAATGGTAGAAGTTGAAAAAAAATCTATTGTCAGGTGGCACGTGTAATTCATAGTGTGGCTTCCTGGATTCGAGTCGGTCTCCCTATCCGCCACGTCGTCTATTTTTTATTCTGAATAGCTTCACGCGTTTCGTTGTCGCGTACGTGCAGCTAGTTTATTCGTAAAGTTCCTCACAGTTATCATTGTTGTCTCTGTCGTCCCAGCCTGAATTTTAGAAAATACTCTCGAGACAATAAACTTATTATGTTTGCATAATTGCCAAAAAATTAGAAACAAATGAAATTTTAAGTAAGGACTTTTATTTAGCATACAATGTTTGGTTTTTATTTTCGATGAAAGAAATTATTATTAAGAGGAGAGTTGCCAAATAGTTGTCTATAAGTTGTACTTTATCAATATTTTATATTATTACTTAATATATATAATAAGCAACAATTAATGATAAATATATGAAATAATTGAGGAATGAAAAATGTACAGACAAAAATGTAACAAATTATATTTTGTTTCATATATGCAACAACACTTTCAAAAATCAACTGTTAATTCTTGATTAATTTAGATAACTAATAATATATATAATCATGCAATTTATTTCGAACGTTTATATTTCATCAAAAAAAGATTTATTGTAATATACTACATCGCTCACGCAGTATCGAAATAAAATAGAGTATCTAAATTTATCGCAACTAGAGTTGACGTTAAACTTTTGAATAATATTCTTAATTCAAGAATTATTCATGTATCTAATACTTATACACTCTTATCTCAGTTCTACCCATTAGACTCTACTAATTCTCCAGTAATGGATGCTATCTAGTCGGTATAAGACATAAAGTTTCAAGTTTCGGTTATCGAGCCCGAAATCTTCGTCGATGCATGTGATCGACGGCAGTTTTAGACGAAGAGCGGCGCGTCGCTCCGTGCTTAAGTGCGTTGAGTGAGTAAACGTCTAAGCTTGCTTGTGCCTCCTTGTAACGGCCGTATATAGTAATATAGTGCCGCGGGGTCGTGCATAACGTAAATCCATGTTTACTATGCTAATACCTGGAAACTTGCCGGTTGAAAGGATGCCGAGAAACGTCCCATCAAATATGCAGGGCCACTTGCACGGCCTGTGTGCATGCGGCGAAAGAGGGAGGGGGAGGGGGAGGGGGAGAGGGTGGACTGAGCAGTAGGAAGAAGCTCGTTTTCATGGAGTCTCCTAAACTCTAGCTAGCGCCATATTGAAATAGCGGTCGGGACTTCCCTTGTCTACTCTTGTCAGCTCTCGTCTACACCACGAGATTGTACCATGGTGAGTACAGGAGAGACGAAGCTGTTGCGTTTATAGCTACGTTGACGTATCCTTAAAGCCTTAGCTTCTTGAATTATTGTTGGAATGAATCTCTATAACTCGTAACTGCAGAAGCTTAAATCAGCTTATGTATGGACTTGGTAATATGATTTTTGCATCCTTCATTCAATTAATTCGCAGTCTAAGCAACTTTAATATCTCATTTGTTCTCAATTTAATTTGAAAAAGTCCTTTTATCATTATTAAATGAATTTTTAAATGCATTATGCTAAATTCTAAACAACTAATTTTTGATACTAAATCAATCTATAAAATCTATAAATAATAATTGTTAATTTTTTCCTTTTATCTTTTAACGTTTTTTTTTGCCTTTTAAAAGATTGGAGAATAAACAAGTTTTTACGATAATTAAATTTCTGAATACTTCTATATAGTATTATGTTTCTGTTCGTGCAACCTTGAAACTTTTATTTATTATATTCCCTGAAGAACTCAGATTTTCCGGACCTTTAATCTCATAATATAAAACGAGATTAATCAGCGATTCAAAAGACTTGAGCTGGCTTTGAACACGAGAATCGGATACGTTGTTTGGAGGAAGCAAATTTTTTAACTGCATCAGCGATGCCACAGCCACTCCTAATCCGCGTTTGACGATATACCGGAACGGTAAGCTCTTAATCGCGTTATCCGCATCTCCATATAATGCCCAGGTACTTGTTATCTACCTGTTGTGTTACTCACACCATCGTGGCTTTTAATCGCCGTGGCGTTTACACCGACACGATCTAATAATCATGTTTAAAACTATGAAAAATTTTTCATTTCAATGTTCCTCGCGGATTGAATATATTTCAAATAACATTAAAACTAGGGATGGCTAAACGGTTATTTTTCATTAACGGTTATAATAGTCACTGTTACTTTAAAATAATCGGTTATTTAAACAGTTATTATTGGTTATATTTACAAACGGTAAAATTATTTTTTGTAATACCCTAGTTAGTAGTCACATCTTTTAATTATTTCTCATTATTTCAGTCATTTAAGAAAAAAACCGAAAGGAAAAGGGCTATGAGCCTAAAGATTGATAAAGATTAATCGTTATAAATTAAAAATTGAAAATAAACATACAATAAATAAACATATCATTTAGTTAAAATGTATAACTTTAATTTGTCGGCAATAAACGAACAAAACAAAATAGTACATTACGATACACGTGCGCAAAGTAGGTGTTTCCCACACGAGCGAAGTTTGTCGCCCGAGCGAAGCGACAAGCTACGCAGCGCACGAGTATCGTATACTATTTTTCCTACTAAGTGCGCAAAGTTCGATATCAACAACGAGCGACGACTCGACGTGGACGCTCGTCTGTTTACAGCGTTCTCTCTCACGCTAACGCGTCTACATTCGAGCCTTATATTTTCCCGCACGTTTACCTACTTTCCCGCACGCATAACTACTTTCCCGCACGCTAAACTACAAGTGTGGGAAAGTGATACTTTGCGCACGCAAATGCGTGTGCAAAATCGAACTTTGCGCACGATAGTAGGAAAACAAATGTTTCAATCCATGTTGGATCATTAACAAAAAAAACGGTGAAATTATTACAAAGAGAAGATATATAAAAATAATAATTAGCTCTCAATCGCAGTATTAATGTTGTCAATAATTTCGCTCAGTATGTAGTAAGTATTGTATAATTAGAATGTTGTTATCGGTAACAATGTATTCCTCTTATGTATATAGAATATGGACAACATAATTATTGTTTCTTATAAATGTGTGTCAAAATATATTAAAAGTTGTTTATTCTTATTAGACAATGCGATGAGAGTGAAAATTGAGTCATTTCTTTCAGATGTTCAGAGACAATATATCATTTAAGAAATATATTTCGAAATATTTCATTATTTAAAATATTTATGTAAACAAATAAATATAAAGTGTTAAATTTTATACAGAAAAATTGATGTCAACTTGGTAATGAATAAAATCAATATTATATGCGTATGTTTTTTGTTGTATATGATGAATTTTTCAAGTGTGTTAATTGGCTGCAAGACAGAAAAGGACCTCTTATTTGTTCTATAGCCAATCAACAGGCTTGAAAAATTTGTTGTACAAAAAACGGACGCATGTAATTTCGATGTAATACAGCGACATAGAGTGGGTATAAAGAGAGTGACGCCAATTAGTCGGAAATCGCCATTTTGTGTCCTATATCTGGGATATCTATATGACACAATTCCTCGTCTTAAACTCTTCTTTCTTTAACGTTGTCTTCTTTCTAACTAACAGTAAAGACATTTAATGGCAGAGCTAATCAGCATTAGGCACATGCATTGGCGCTTCTCTCTTTATATCTACTCTACAGCGCCGACAGCGCTTCTACTGGTAGAAAAGATAAATAGTAAGAATAGTAAGATCTTAAACATTACTGTAATATTTATTTTTTATTTAATTATAAAATTCAAAATTTGAAAATAACCGTTTAAGTATAACGTAATTTTTCAAATTTAATAACGGTTACTAAAGTTATTCCTCAACAACTGTTACTCACCCATACAGTACAGAATTTGCAGCAATAATGCTGCAATATTGCTGCAACATGCAATATTGCTGCAATATTGTAGCATTGTTGTTGCAACTTTTGTGCTGTAGGGGCAGTAACAGATAATGAAATAACGCCTATCACTAATTAAAACAGACTTTAACTTATTATATATGTAATAATTTTAAGAATAAGTAAAAAATAAGACATCAAACTCTTAGATGTGCGTTCTAAGAAGTGTTAGTCATTCTGTTAATGAATTATCGAATTTTAAACAGTAAAAGTTTTTATATTGTTGTACGAATTTTGTTATAACGTCTGTAAAACCTTTAAATAATAAGGTACAGCCTTGCATATATAAATATTTATAGGTATACTCGTATATTAGGTGTTAAACTTAATTCGCTTTTTCATCTCGAAAATCGATTTGTTTCGAAGGGAAGATGAATGAATACCTTAATCAAAGTAATTTCCTCCATTTTCTACTACTTTTTCCCATCTCTCCGGCAACAGAGCAATCCCACGACGGTAGAATGCGGTGTCTTTCGAGGCGATTCATTCATCCATCCATTTTTGGACTTTGTTGTAACTGGAGAAATGTGTGTTCGTAAGTGCGTCTTGCATCGATCGGAAGAGATGGTAATCCGACGGTGCCAAGTCTGGAGAGTACGCTGGGTGCGG
>NW_017295598.1:711824-713326 GCF_001594075.2 Trachymyrmex cornetzi
ATCGAGCGTTATCATGCAACAAAATGACTTTGCGTCGATTGTTGGCTACGGATGATCTTTTTTGCATCAATTCGTCACTCAATCGGCCTTTGGAGTAACATTTAACTGTTTCGACAACTCTAAAAGCTGGATTCTCATCAAGCAATTCATGCAGCTCGACATCTTCAAATTTTTTTGGCTGTCGTGGACGTTCTTTGTCTCTTACATCAAAATCATCGTTTCGGAAGCGTTCAAACCAAACTCTACATGTTCTTTCCGATGGAGTTTTATCACCATACACTTCGGATAATAAGCGATGCGCTTCAGCTGCGGTTTTCTTGAGGTCGAAGTAGTGAAGAAGCACATATCGGAAAAACAGCTAATCGCGATTCATTTTCAATCGATTGGAAAATCTCTTTGGCGTTGAGAAATCTAACCTGTGAGGATTGAATCACTTTCAACGATGTTCTAAACTACAAAAGACATGTGACTTCATCGTCGAAACTCGCCAGCGTTGGAGCCAGCACCCTCCAGTAGCGAGCGATAGGAATTAAGTTTAACACCTAATATAACACCTATAACAATATTTATATGTACTATAGTAATGCCACTAAATATATTACAAATTAACAATATGTTATAAATTATATTTGCTTTAATGTATATTGACAAGGACCAAAAATATTGGTCGAAACGTCTGCATTGTTAATAAGTTTTTAATAATAAATATATTTTTTATACACCGACAAAACCGCGTTGGTTCTTAATTAGCTTTTTCATTTATTTTTATTATATTTATTCTTAGAGTCATATATATATCCTTTTTATATTGTTAGCTATATACTCTCTATTTGGAGTAGAATTTCAAATAAGCAGAAACAGATTAATCTGAAGAGGCCCTCCGCCACCCTCATCTATTATAATCGACGGTTCTTTCTGTATGCTCCCATACACCATAAATTTCTAAGGGACGTCCTAAAGACCAGAGAATGTCCTATATCTTGAGGTCCCTTAATAAGGTGCGCTGTGTGGGCTTTATTTTTTTATTTCTTTATTAATTAACATTTTGTATACAATTTACATTTTGAAAAAAATTTAATAAAATATAAAATCATGAAATACAATTTAATTACTCATACGTTTACAATATTTTATGTAAAATTACACATAAGAAGATTTAAAATACATAAAGGTCTAATAAATATTAAATGCAGATTGTTCATTTTTTACCGGATACAACTGCTATTAGAGAAGCTTTAAATAAATGAAAATTTTCTCAACAAAATATATACTTTTAATTTGAAGTTTAAACCAAGATTTCTGTCAAAAATGGACCAATCTGTAGAGCCTTCCACCATCCCCGCTGAGTCTAAATGGAGGTTTTCTTTTATTTACATATTGTAAAAAAGGATAATTTTGATAATATTCAAACAGTACATTTATCAAAATCGGGACATAAGACATCTTAAAAAGTCTTAAAAACGTTTTAAAATTCTGTTACGTCCAAGCCCTTGGAAATGCGC
>NW_017295598.1:717991-718257 GCF_001594075.2 Trachymyrmex cornetzi
TGTAACCATTGTACTGTAGTAGCAGTAACTTTATAAAGTTGTAATGCTATAGTTAATATTATTCTTCCCACGAGGCTTGTGCAACGTTTACCTATTAGTCATTGTAACCATTGTACTGTAGTAGCAGTAACTTTATAAAGTTGTAATGGTATAGTTAATATCATTCTTCCCACGAGGCTTGTGCAACCTTTACCTATTAGTCGTTGTAACCATTGTACTGTAGTAGCAGTAACTTTATAAAGTTGTAATGCTATAGTTAATATCAT
>NW_017295598.1:720883-721272 GCF_001594075.2 Trachymyrmex cornetzi
ATCTGAAACTTTTTTTCGATTTTCTCATGAAATCCAGTGCAGCTGAGGTCCTGTTTGTGCGTATTTTAATTTAAGCAATAATACTTTTGCAATCCGTACATCCAATACAGAGATTTTTCACCGAATGGAAATGTGGGTAAAACAGGAGGCTGTAGCATCGCCTTAAACTGGTATAAATACATACACATATATGCAATATTAAAAAGATAAGTATGTATTTCCAATAAAAATTTTGCATGGAAACATACATACATATGTATGTACATATTTTTAAAAAGTCGAGTAAAGGAAACTTAACAAAATTACCTTTTTAAAAAAAGGTAAAAAAAAGGCGCCAAGTGTTCATGTACCTTCCATAAAAAACTGTACTTTACATAAACTAAAAAAAA
>NW_017295599.1:0-1119 GCF_001594075.2 Trachymyrmex cornetzi
TTTTAAATGTATCTACTATTGTACCTACTCTATTATACTTTTCACGCATGTACTTAGAGGGTTTGCCCTAGGACAGCAATAAACGCTTTATCTATCTATCTATCTACTAACGCTTTTCTTTTTTCGACGTAAGTTTTCCCTGAATGACATCGCGTATAAGCTCCTCCCCTCTATGATGCACTCCGGGATGACGTTCGCGCTTGGCGAGGCAACAAAACGCTATTCACAATTGTGAGCATTGACGCGGAAGTTAAGCTTGTATGCGTCGCACCGCGACGAGGTCAGCTCTTTGTTCGTCGCGGTGCTCTTTGCTAACGGGACCGCGCGGATGTAAGCTCACCCCCGCCGCGAGGGGGCCCCACCGTCGCGAGGGTCAGCTTATTTCCCCCCTCCACTCCTTAAATTTCGTTGCTTTCTCGTGATTATTAAGCGTCGTTTTTCTTTTTACTTTTGAAGTCACGCACGGGAAATCGAATTGATTGTTTCGCAAAATGGACGTACGCTGGAAACATCCCTGGACTTCGATCGTGTGCGGGCCAACCGGTTGCGGGAAAACGATTTTCGTAAAGAGTTTTCTCCGACACTTACCACTCATGTCCGACGTGAATTTTAAGAGAGTTTTATTTTATTACGCGGGGTGGCAAGAAGCCTATCGTCAGTTACAATTCGACTCTCGTGTAAAAGTGGACGAAGAACAGAGCAGGGGAAGCGACAACGGTAAAGCGGCGATAAAGATGAATATAATTGAATTTCGCGAGGGTTTACCTCGGCCGGAAGATTACTCGAAAGATCCGTTTTCTCCAAAATTGGTGATAATCGATGATCTTATGAGAGAATCGTCGTCGAGCGACGCAGTCGTTGATCTTTTTACTAAAGGCATCACAAGAATCTCAGCGTTATTCTTATCTCGCAGAATCTCTTCCATCAGGGCCGTGGACAGCGTGATATATCTCTCAATGCGAATTACATCGTAGTTTTCAAAAATCCACGTGATCGCGCTCAAATTCGTCATTTAGCGCGTCAAGTATATCCCGACGATCCGAAATTTCTAGAAGAGGCATACTACGACGCTACGTCGAGGCCTCACGGCTATTTGCTGCTCGATCTGAAACAATCAAC
>NW_017295599.1:9684-11920 GCF_001594075.2 Trachymyrmex cornetzi
ATCTGAAACACAAATGTAGAAATTGTTATGCAAATTTTTGTCAGACTGTCTATAATACACGGAAGAAGAAAAGTGAAATTTGCTAATCACAGTCGAATCTGAGAAGAATAATCGACTGTGATTTGTCAATTTCTTACTCTTCTTACTTCAAGTATTGTAGATAAGGCCTGTCCAATACTGCTCGTGAGTCGAAAACCCTTCCGGCTCTCCGTCATCTCGATAGAGCGAGACGGAGAGAAAATAACAAAGGGTAGGCGGCAGGACTCCGCCTGAATTCAAATCTGTCCGAAAGTCATAGAATGAAGAAACCGAGTGAAAACCTGTAACGTCCGGTGCGCTACATTATAGCACCCCGGCCGTTTACCAAGCGAACGCGAGCACAGAGTATAGCGAATAATACAATACGTGCCAACTACAAGCGCGTATAACTATAGGATAAGTTACCGAAACCGTCGCGTTCGAACGCCGCACGCACAGCGCCTGCGCGATTCATAATATAGAAAAACTAATAGATAAATGCACTAGAGCACGTAAATAGCACCGCCAAAAGACGGGAAATAACGAACATCGTAATTAGCAACCAAATAATCACGAGGAAATAGCGCCGATCCACCAAGAGCAAGTAAAAACGCGCAATTACTCGTAAAATGCATAGCAATGCAACGCGAAACGCGCGCATCGATCAGGAAGGCCTCAGAAAACAAATAAAAGCTATTACAATTTAAATAAGGGCACAAAGAACGAAATAAGAGCTCTAAACAAACAAAGGAGACTCGCGAGCGCTTCGGAAGAAAGAACTGAAGATACGCGGAAAAGCGGCATGAAAAAACGCGCAAGAATGCACGCTGGCTACGCCGCAACCGAGTGCATCACGTGCCAATCAAGAACACCCCTAAGAATATTGCGAATCCCGCTAAACATGAGAACGACCGAAAAGGCAAAAAGACACACAGGAATCAAATAAATCACGATAGAAGAATTAGAATATTCGAGAGAATTTAGCAACTACACGTGTACGAAAACACCCCCTTACCGCGAGGGGTCACGAAACAAAATATATATAAAGCGAGACGATTTACAGACAAATTGCCTTATTCCTTCCTGGAAACCAAGACGGTAAGGACTCCTAGCGCTTTCACTAGCGCTCCGGATCTTCCGTGCTTCCTAGCTAAATCCAGCCTCGATCGTGCGCCAACCACGGCGTCTGACGGGCTAGCTCCTCGCCTGATTCCGGCAGCGCCAACCACGGCGACGATGAAATCACCTCCTTGCGGATCTCCAAACGAGCGCCTCTCGGCGTCGAGGCCTCCGCACTCCCTCTCTCTTTCCGATCTGCCGTATTCACCAAACGTTCTTTCTGGGCGCAGATGCCGCAGAAAAAACCTCCACGCGGCAAGCGAGGAGGGTGGCGAATCCACCTTAAGAGGTTACAACGGGAACTCCTGACTGTGGGGGAATTCGATCCTTCTGATCACTGGAGGGAGAACGCGGGGGACATACACAAACCCACCGCTGACGCGCCGGGCACGGCACCCGACTTCGCGGATTCGCCTAATTCGATCCAGGAGAAAAGCGCCAAAGATACCGTAGTCACCGCTACGCCGCTGCGCCGCCGCGATCGAGACCGCCATCATCTCCACCGCACGTAGCGCCAACACGCAAGGCCACAAGGCCCACGATCATTACGTCGAAACCTCGCGTAGTCAATAACACTCCGTGTACTATTAATATAAAAATCGTATAATCCAAAATATTTCTATTTTCATTTATTTGCCTTTAAGGTCTTCTCAAATCCTTCCAAGTCCTTCTCATCACAAAGGAGAGTGTAGATAGAGAGATGCGAAATGAAGCCTAACTGACGCATCCTCTAAACTCTCCATTTTATTTTATTAGAAGAACCTGGAAGGCTAATTACTTTAAACTCAAGTAACTTCGTAGAATCATATACATTATCTCCGAATTTCGTGCTCATTTCCGAGCACTGGTGACAGCTGCCTATTCTAACAACAGAAATACGCGTCAAAACACCGCGTTGAAGCCAAGGCTTCGCCCCGCGCGCCCCGCTCCGCGATCGCTACTCGTTCCCGCTACTCGTGTCGCGTCTCGAGACCGCTGGAAACTCGCGCTCAGGACGTAACAAAACCCATTTCTCAAAATAAATTATAGTAGCTGTTTTTTATTTTGTTTATTATGCTCGCCAGTGACATCCAAAAATTACAATAAAATCAAACATTTC